>NW_006911417.1:0-76098 GCF_000523455.1 Bipolaris oryzae ATCC 44560 | reverse complement strand
TGCGATTGGACATCAAAAAGAGCAAGCTGAAGATCTGATTCAGAGTAAGTTGATAGATAATTACGTTGTTGAGACATGACGCGTTATAGTGTTGACGTCGACGCGCTGGTGGGGCGTGAGCCATTCGCTTGGGTGAGCCATTCGCTTGTGAACCACGTTAAATATAAATATAGAAAGATAGGACCTTAAGTATAGTTAGAAAGACTAGAGTTAGAAAGGAATAGTTATAATAGCCTAAGGCCTACTAACCTTATATATAGCTAGTAATTTAATATATAGTATAGTAAAATAATATTCTAGAGTATTAAAATAATAGCCTTAAAGAGAGAAGTAATATTATAAGTAATAAAAAGGATTCTCTCTTTAATAAATAATAAGATAGCTATAAGCCTAGAGACGTCTATATTAAAAGAAAATAGATATTATAGAGCTTAGAGTTATATAATATACTATTCTACTAAGATAAGATATTCTACTAAGCTTAGAATAGTAATAGGCCTTAGAATAGTAGTCTATTCTAGATATCCTACTAAGAGAGAAAAAGATAGAATAGATAGGATAGTAGAACTAAAAGTAATAAGGATATAAGGATAGATAGATTCTATTATTACTCTTATTATAGTTAACTTAAATTATACTTTCTTACTAGTATCTTTTACTTTATAAGATAGTTATATATTAGTCTATTAAATAGATTAGCATTATTAAACCCTTAGTTATATCTATAACTCTTTTCTATTAAGAATTACTAGGCAACTCTCACAGCGCTAACCCTAATCCTACTCGCCCTAACCTGGATCGAGCCAGAGAAGTATTAGCACTCCAGACCCCGTGTAACACTTTCCGTTTTATTATTCGAACCCCCCCTGGGGTATAATATCACTTTACACACACGCACACACACATATACCCACCAACAACCTTTTTTTTCTTTCTCCCTTTTGCAACCGTAACGTTCATGCAAGGACGCAGTTCTTTTTTTAAAAAAAAAAGAAAAGGAAGGAGAGGGCGAGCGGAAGAGGGTTGTTAGTAGGCGGATGTGGGGCGTGACGCAGGCGTTACCGTTTGGAAGCTAAGTAAGTATGGTAAGGGAAGGGTTAGTATAAACACCCCCCCCCGATAGTATAGTTATGGGTATTTGTGAAAGGTAGGCGGCCCTATATGATCGACCCAGCCAAACCCACACACACACACACACATACATACATACATACACACACATGCCAGCTCCCCCCCTTCCCCCGCGATCTTAACGATCGCAAGATCGTGATGAATAGGGTGGACAGGGCACGTGGTTCACATGACTATGCGTGTCTCTTCCCCCTTTCCTCTGCCTACATATGCACAAGCATGCGTAGTGTAGGGAAATGTAGCAAGTATGACAAGGTCTGCTTTAGTTGCAGTACTAGGCATGAGAGGACATTGCATGCGCATTGCAGTTGGAAAAGCAAAACATCAGATGAAAATTTCAATAGTACTACTTCTAGTATTGCAAGAAAACAAAAGAGCTATATGCATATGCATGTACCGCAGCATTTAAGGCCCGATACGCGAGGCCAACCGAGGCGACAGGTGCGTAAAGGCGTGAGTCTCTCAGCTGAGAGAGTTCAAACACATACATCATCAGACATGGTGTTGATACGAACCCGCCTCAACACGTGCCTTTGCGGCTTATTTGTCCTTAGATAGCAAGTGCAAGTACAACCCAAGTACGCCACCCCCCCCCAATCACGCAACTATGACAGATGGCACGTAAAGTATGCAAATATACGTCACTTGCAGCGTATCCACGCTAGGGGGGCGTGATCAAGTTGCAAGGTGCCAAAAACAAAGAGAAAGTACGCGTTTTGCGTTGGACGAATGGGAGTTATGGAGAAAAAGGAGTTAATGTACTGGAGATCAACAAAAGAGCAGGACCATGCCTATGCCTAGGAAGTTTGAAGTGATCAACGGCGCATATACACATATTCGGAGGGAAGGTTTCATTTGGCGGTGCTCGAGTTCGATACGAGGCATAGGGTCCCGCAGCCAGGTTTTCTTATTCGAGAAAGAGGGATTTTTCTTGGGGAGACGAAGGGATAGGTTGATGATGACGGACGGCGGCAATATCATCGGACGGCGTGATAGCAATTCCAAGATTGTAGGAGCGGCGACACAGGAGTGGGTGGGCAACAAAGGTGGATCGAGTCAGCCAGGGCACGTTTGGCTATGGTATTGGTTGCTGGGGTTGTGTGCTGAGCTGTGGTGTGGGGGGCCGTGTTCGATACATACGAAGAAATAAAGGGAGGCCTGTTTTGTCCATGGGAATTATGCATGCGGAGAAACCAAGGCCGCACAAGCCTCACGGTTACGGCCGTACATGGGCTGATTTACCTGAGTCTTGACCGCAGCCTCGTTGAATCAGGTGCATCGCAACATACAGACAACTCTAGACCTCTGGTGATCATGATGATTGTAATGACGATGTACGTCGGAGTCGGCGCCTCCGGCAGTACCTTGGTGATAGACGTTGTGTGGAGCGTTAATGTCGTCATACCTTCCCCTCTGCCGACAAAATATCAAGTTTGGAGCTGCAGGCGACTGCAGATCCCAGGCCTTCCCTCGGGTATCGCCCCCCCCGTCTTGTGTCAGCATCTCGTCAGCAGGAATGGGACGGAAGTAGGGGATGGGGACGAACAACTGGAGCCAGGTGCTAAAAAAAAGATTAAGGGACCATATGATGTGCACTACACTGGCATTAGCTTATTTGGTGCTGTTCCATCCTTTGGTGATGACAAGATAATCATCGGCGAAGTGATAGCAGGGGGGGGGGATATGACCGTCGTGGTAGTTTGGGGGGGCATCAAGCATGGCAGTGGGCATACTACAACCTGTTCGGACGTTCTCCGGAGTCCAGAATGCGTGATGCAGCACTAAGACCAGCAGGACTGACAGAAAAAAGGCCAACCCAGCGATTGATTAGACTTGCATTGGGCTTACCAAGAGAAGGTAGTGTGAGTAAGAAGAGGTAGTGTGATGGCCTGAAACCCATGTTTATGATCCACGGGCTGCATGAGCTGGCGGGCATTGCATACCCATCACAAGCAGACTGTCGTGTTGGAGATTAGGTTTCGATAGAGTGATGTCCACGTCAACACATCACTGCGGCCGCGGGCATCTCCCGACAGCCAGGTTGATAAGTGTGGATCTGCTGATGGCCGTCCACGTTGTGAAGGGCCGAACGACAGTGGCGACAGTGATCTTGTGCCCCGCCATTTGCCTCACGGCAGTCATTTCAACCAAGGTGCCCTGCAGCGCAATCTTTCCGGCCTCGAGTAGCGCGCCGTACCCAATGTTTAGATGCTACGGTAGCTTCGGACAATGCTGTACCAGGGCTCCATACGTGCAACCGCTTAGTGGAGCAAAGGAAAACGCTCGGCACTCACCACAGAGACTTTCTTTTGATATCACTCCTGAACCTGTCGCGAGCCCCAGCATTGAAACCCCCCAGCTCGGGTTCGGTCATCACATGTGACGGCACTTGCAACTTGCAATGTGGCGGCAGGCTTCGCTGAATGCGAAATAGGCGCTTGTGCCGACATGGACTGACTGGACCCGACAGTCCTGGACGGGTACGTTCGTCCGTGATCATTTCCCTTGCTGTGCAGAAGGGATGGGGATCTGCCCGTAGCTCCGGGATTGATGAGTGCTAGGTGCGTAGGGATCAGATGCCGAAATTCAGAGGAAGCGCATGGGTGCGAATGATTGACGTGTCGTGGGCCATCGGGCTAATATTGCGATGCAATCCTTCGACACCTCCACATCGTCGATGTCATGCTTAATCTGTAGCCATCAATATTCACCTGCGGATAGACGTTGCCATGAAAAAAAGCAACAGCAACGGTCACTAATATGATGGGGCCAAAGCGTCAGGGTACGATTTGGCTCACGGTGTAGGCGCATAGACAGCGGGAAACAATCTGAGCTTGGTCCTGCGTTCATTATGCACATCTGGAATGAATCCACTGTGAAAAAAAAGAACCAAAGTCTCCTTGACCGCTCCCACCCCTTGCGCTATAAGTGCGGATCATTTTGAGTGTTGATTGACATGGAATTTTGCAAGAGAATTCCTTGGATTACCAATTCTCCGCGTCCCACTCTAACCAGAGAGATGAACTGGCAGAATGTAAGTCATGTGCAGGTGTATTACCACTTTTCAAGAAGCAAGCCTTTTGTGGCTGCGAAGCAGAAGCACTCCTTGGGGCGCATAGCGATACGGATCTGGTGCCAGTCTCACTGCCAGCTCGAATAAGGAAACAGGGGGGAACACCGACGGAGATAGCGGGCTGTTCGAGATCCAAGCCTGGGGGTAAATCAAAAGCAATATGCGGAGCCGTTAAGCCCAGAACAGTAGCGGTTGCTTTCATGGTGTGGCCTGTAGCGTCTCCATCGTGCGCGCGAGAACGATGCTAACGTCCTGTCACACCGTCTTGACGAATCGATTTGTCGGACATCAGCCACATGGTCGAAGATACGCTAACGATTTCTGCAGTGACAGGGGACTGAGGCAAGCCGACGCGGACGTTTGGTGGGTCAGGCCGAGATGTGTCGACAGGGCCCAGAAATGGAGCATCAGCGTATCCAGTGATGATGCTCGCTTAGTTTATTTCCACATTTTTTTTAATCCACTGTGGTATCGGCGGCATATCATACCCAGCTAGACCAAGACGAGGGGAGGAGGGATACAGACACGTCGGCCAGACCACAGATCGCAATCTCTACATACCGTATATGGACGTGACTGTGCTTTTTGCGACGGTCAAAGTCTCTGTCAAGTTAGCGGCTTTATGTCTTGCAGAAGTGGACTTTCAAGGTTTGTGTGTTGGTGAAACAGGAGGGTTCGATAGGCTTGCTGGCGCACGTCGCACCGTCTACCGAGTCTGTCGACGAACATGTCCACTCTGGTAATGGGGAGTGAATCCTTCCGGCAGATACCGGTAACACTCGTTTATGGAAGGCGTACCGAATACCCTGTAAATGGATCTTCATCGGCGGCGATGCACAATGCACAAGAGCTGACAAGAAAATCGGGGGGTTTACAGTCCGTCCGTCTCATCCGGCGTGGTCAGTATTGGTGGACATTCCCTTTGATCCGGCTGATCTGAGACTTGGCTGTGTCACATCCTGGGGAATCTCACGGTCAGCCGAGCACATCTCGCCGTGTTGGTGGGAAAGGACTTTGGACTGATCTACGTGGCCCCTTGTCGTGGCGTAATGGAACCGGAAGACATACTCAACAAGAAGAGGACGGGACAGGGTGCGCGACACGGTACTGGACCGTTTGTCGTTGCCGTTGACCTGTTTGGGAGCTCTGCTGCCCCATTCGGGCCGCTAGGTCTCATTTGTTACCCTATCATCCGCATCCCTGTGACTTGGTAGA
The DNA here is from genome assembly GCF_000523455.1 of Bipolaris oryzae ATCC 44560. Classification (NCBI taxonomy): domain Eukaryota; kingdom Fungi; phylum Ascomycota; class Dothideomycetes; order Pleosporales; family Pleosporaceae; genus Bipolaris; species Bipolaris oryzae. The sequence goes on along the minus strand of NW_006911417.1, from coordinate 70,679 downwards.
GGAGCGAAGGCTGACTATTGGGAAGTCTCATGTGGACAGAACGTGTTTGATCTTCGGAGCCGCTTAGCAACGGTGGCTTGCATGCGGATGGCACGGCAAGGCAAGGCAGAAATGAGCCTGGGATGCCCTCGTCATGAGCCATGTGTGAGGCTTCAAGAAGAAGAAGAAGGGCTGCGGACGATGTTGTTTTAACAAGGAACAGGTGGGCGGCCTATGACACGAGAATATAGGAGTACCCCATTAATAACGAGTCGTCGAGATGGCATAATGGCCGAAGGAGCTGCAAAGCCGGATGCCGGGAGTGTGGATATTAAAAGACAATTTCGGTTGGGCAAGAAGGGAACAACGTGTAAGAATGTGAGTGTAAACCACGGACGATACAGACGCATTTGGCGTGGCGTATTGTATGCACAGGATGCGAATAAGACCCAACAGCCTCGTCCAGTAACAATCAATGTTAGAGCAGACTGTGTGTTCCTTGCAGAGGCTTCTTGTATACCGGGATTGGTTTGCTCAAGACGTATGTCAGTAGTATGTATTCCCAAATAGTCGGGTTACGCTTCACTTGAATTCTGCTCATTTCCTTGGCCAATTTGCACGAGTAAGCAGGCTGGTATGTTTTTTCTTCAAATGTACCAGGAGAACCCTTGAACTAGTCGAGCAGTGGAGATATCAGTTCGTCCGGCAGTGCCAGATTGAGGGATTTTACACGGTACTTTGGGGAAAGTCAGGCATAGGAGCTTTGCGTTTGTGTTGGTATCGAGGAGGTGGTCTGGGGCGGTGCACTGTAAACAAAATGGACGTTGCATGTCTGGGGAGAGAGCAACGACGGGCATACAATGTGTAACGGGCGTTGTTTTCAGGCCAATCGAAAATGGCCGTTAATGCGAGGTTTTGGCGGGCCAATGCGGTTGCTCCTAGGATTATCGATGGCGTTGGGCTTGGCGAAACCCCCAGGCGGCGTCATGGCGGACCATGTACCCAGGTACATTGTGCCTCATACGATTCGGAAGAAGGCCGGTAGATCGACTGATTATTTCAGGAGCAGAGGCCAATAAGAGAGATGCAATTAAGGCAGCAGCCTTGCCATGTCCGGGCTGGCTTCGCCTAGATACTTTAGCCGGGATATCCTGGGAAGCGTCGTGGCCCAAGCGGGAGGCGTCACAACAGCTCGATTGTAGTGATGCTAGGCGGCATCGCGTATGAGATGGTGATGATAGAGATGAAAGTGGTGCTTGGGGGAGAGACAGGCAACAAGGCTGCAGCAAGCCAGTATCAGAGGGGCCCGAGGCGCAGAAGGTGCGGCGGACAGGGAGGGCAGTGAGGAGGGTGTTGGCATGTCGGTTCGTGACAATGAAACGCCGAGAGGATCGCTCGGATGGCACCAGGGAGGCAGAGTGATGGATGGATGCAAGCGTGTTCCCGCTGATGATGGGTCACGATGCGGCCCAGGTATCGATACCCCTGCCAATCCCACGCGCCCTGAGATCAGAGACAGCAGCTACAGAGATGTGTACAGTAGTACTTACAGTAGTGTGTATGTCTGGGCTGGGCTGGTTCCGGGAGATCATGCACGCATTCCGCGGTGGGCAGGCGAGCAACCAAGTGCGAAGCAAAGAGCGGTGGCCTAGAGGGAGGCGGGTGGGCATGGCGTCAAGCCGGTAGAGAAGGGCAGCGTGCGTTGCGTATGCGTACGTGCTAGCTGGATGAGGGCGGGGTGGAATGGGAATGGGAATGGGAGCAACGTGTGCGGTGCATTGCATCGCGCGCGAAACCCAAAGAGACGGTATGATACGCGCGAGTCGCGCGGCGGGCGTGGGTGGAGCGTGGCCCGAGCTGGGAAATTTTCCATCAACGGAAAACCCTGGATGGCGTGTCCGTGCACGTGATTCTAGGTTCGCAGGTTTGCCGTCCGCCGCCCGTGTCTTGTCGCATAGCCATGACGGACGGGCGTGCTACATGCTACACGTATATGGACGTATGTACATGCAGACAGATGCAGGAGTAGAGTCAAGTAGAGTGGTGTGGAGGGTGTGTGTGTGTGTGTGTGTGTGTGTGTGTGTGTGTGTGTGTGTGTGTGTGTGTGGTTAGTCAAGTTACAGTTCAGCGTCTGATGCGGTCCAGCGCCAAACGGCAAGGCGGAGGGCGAGACAGGCGATGGCGGTATCGAGTGGACATATATTGGGGGCGGACGAGAATGAAGGCGAGAGCGAGGGTATGGGTGAGGGCAGTGCCAATGCCGTGGGCGTGAGCGAGCGGCGATGAGCAGAGGCGTCTTTCGGCCTGGCTAGCGGCATGTGTCTGCTGTGTCATCAGACTGGCAACTGGACTGCAGTGGACTGCACTACACAGTAGTACGTATGGATGGGACAGATACGTGCGGTGTGCCATTGCAGCAGCGCGCAGCTTCTCGAAGGCGGGCCAGCGCCAGGGAAGGCCGGGACATGGGAGATGGGAGATGGGGGGTTTGCGGCGTGTGGATTGGTGGCGGCATGTCATCGGCTACACGTACAGCAGTTGTCGAGCGACAGCGACGGTGACAGCCAACGTGGCCCCCCGGCATTAGCTGCATGCGCTTGTTGCTGATCGACCCGCCTCTTTCTCAAAGATCCTCCACACACACATGCACAGTCGGACGAGGCCAAGCCGTGGCTCAACGCCGCCATCCCGCCCTGGCGGCGCCCCAACGACGTCGTCGCTGCTGGGGTCGGAGACGGTCGCTGGAAAAAGGCATCAGCCGTCGCGCCGCCGTGGCCTCCCGCGCTTGCCCTGATCCAAATGCTGTGCTTGTGCTTGTGCTTGTGCTTGTGCTTGTGCTGATGCTGATGCTGAAACCAGCAGCCGTATGGGGGGAGGGGGGAGGGGGGAAGGGCATGGTGGCATGGGCATGGGATATGCGAAGGGGGGGAGGGGGCCCATTCCACCGCTTACTTACTTACTTGCTAGCAGCAGCAGTAGAGCAGCAAACGCCAACATGCGGTGAGCACTGTCCTCGACAACTCTCTCTCCCTCCCCTTCTTTCTGGCGCCTCTCCGGGGAGACCTTTGTCGAGGGGCGAGTCAGCCTCGCCGACGTCTTCTGAGTTTGTAGGCCACTCAGAAGTATAGATATGTACGTACGTAAGTACATACATAGATACGTATATGTACATGCTGTACAGATCTATGTATGGATGGATGCACATAGCATGTACGCAGTAGTATGTATGTATGTAGTATGTATGTCAGTATGTACTTATGTGCGCTGCTGCACCACCACCACTGCCGCTGCCGCCCGCCTTGCTGCTGCTGCTCCTCCTCCAATATTGCCAGCAAATCATGCGCTTCTGCATTCTCTATTGCTTCGCCAGGCTCGACTCCCCACTGCCGCCCTCGCTATTCTGCAAAATGCAGGCCAATCAGTCGCATGCCCCCAAACTCGACGGCGGCCCTGATGCGGGCAAGTCACCGCCATGGTGGTTAGCATTAGACTGCTTTGGCACCCCCAGTGCACGCCTTGACTCGCTTCCGCTTGCGCTTGCGCTCCCTCAATGTGCCATCCCTCTGGCGGGACGATGGCAAGCCATCACACATGGCTTGCGACGGGTCCAACTGTCCAGCCCTTTGGATGTAGGCGACATTCGAGGGCGCCTGCCCGTGTGCTCGTTTAAAGCGTGTTCAAGGTGCAGTACCGTGTCTGGCTTGTCTCAAGTGTTTGATTCTTTCAATCTCTGCCGTTCCGTTCCCACGCTTCGCCCCCCTCCCCCCCTTCCCCCTCCTCCCGTCTGCCCACCCCCTGCCCGATCCTTCGTCAGCCCGTGTGGTGTTGTCTCGACGCCCTGAGGCTGCACACCCACACCCACACCCTCGAAGCGACGAGGCACAACAACGCCCGCCAGCGAAAGAACAAACTAGTCGGAAGCCGGTCTGGAATCAGCATCTGACAGCCTGACGACCCGTGCATAGAGAGAGAGAGAGAGAGAGAGAAAGGTAGCCCCGTGACCCTAAGGCTTTCTCGCTCCCAGAGCACCACTACCACCACACACACGACCCATACACCCCCCCCCCCCTTGGGCGGCCGGGCAGGATAGCCAGCCAGCCAGCAGCGTCGACTTAATTGTACGACATCCATAGATATCAATCAGCCGTCGGCGACGCACGGCTGCAGCGCCGGCGACTTGAATCGTCATCCGGCGGCGGCAGCGGCGTGTGTGTGAGACGAAGAGACTCGGCGAGGGTTGTTCCGCTCCGAGGGCAGTGCCGGGGGACCTCTGCTCGATCCCAGCAGCCACAGCGGTGGCAGCAGCAGCGAGCTTGCTTGCTTCCGACGAGCCCACGAGGATTCTCCTCGGGTTTCTCCTGGAACGGTCGATCTGCAGTGCATCGCGGCCTGTCCTTGGATCTCGACCGGGGCCCCTGCAATAGGTGTCCGAAAAGCGCTCCTGCGCCGGCGCAGCGTCGATTGGGCGGCCTGGCATGTGTGGGCGCATCGCTCGGCCAAGGCATTACTACGGGTCGTGCACATCCTCACTCTAAACCGCCTTCGTCTGTCATCTGCATTGCCGTTGCAAGGGACTGAGCGTCGGGCTAAGTGCAGTTGGAGGTGGGCTTTTTGCCAACGGTCCGCCGCCTCATCGCCCGCTCAAACGCAATTTGGACAGGGAACGACAGGTCCACCGACGACGCTACGGTGCGAACGGGCTTTGTGCTGAATCTCGCCAATCCGCCAGACATTGTACTTGAACGCTGCAGGCCCGAATTCCTGGCACTGCTATACATCTGCCCGTACCCGTCGCTCAGACTACCATCCATCTCGTCATCACTCGTTCGCCGCCCACCACACTCACACCCCCCCTTCACCCACTTTTGCATAACTTCTTATTACAACTCTCTACCCATCACCCATCCACTGCAGTGACCCGTGACCCTCCGCTCCTCCACCTCCACCACACCCTCCTCCATGGCAATGCATCTCGCCAGCATGGTACACGGCAGCGTTCGGGACCGCGAGGCCTTTCAGCACCCACAGCACCCGGCATACTACCAACAACCCCAGCCTCGTGGATACACCATGTCGGGTGTTGCGGCCTCCTCATACCCGGTACAACCACCAGCCCACACACAGCAAGTCGAGCAGCAATACCGACAGCAAGTTCAACATCAGCAACAACAACAACACCAACACCAGGAACCACAAAAGCAGCAACGGCCTCAGTCCCCCCCTTCACCCCCGGCCGAGGAGAAGAAGCCTTCGCTTCCCTCCATCTCGAGTCTCCTCGAGTTTGCTGGTAACGAAAAGACGGCATCCTCTGATTCAGGTAAGACTCTTACCCTTTCATCTAATCTCCCCTGGCCAAGTCGCTAACTTGCTCCCCAGCTTCCCAGAGCCCTCAATCACAGCAACGAAAGTCAGCATCGCCTCAGCTGAGGCAAGAACAGCAGCCGCAACCACAATACACTCCAGTCTCAGCCCCGAACAGCTCACGGATGACCCTACCCCCGACTCCACCAATGCACCCCGACGTTGCACACGACGGTAACCAGTCCCCTTCGGCAGCATCCAACCACTCAGCAGCTTCTACTGCCTACTTTGTCGGCGGTGCGCTCAACAACATGGAGCCTCACCAACAGCGACAGAACTTCTCGACAGTGCCTCCAATGAAGCGCGACTCAATGCAGTCGCACTCCATGTCGCCCTACAGTGCTTCCATGTACGGCCAGTCTCCCTACCAGTCCTCGCCAGGAGCCGCGTCATCAGCATCATTCTACTCGCCCGAGCAGCATTCGTACAACACCACACCGCTCTACTCGCAGCGTCCACTGCCTTCAAACTTCCAGCCACACGCGATGCCTCTGCCTGTACCTGTACCGAGCCCAGCCGCCAACGGCTCAAACCCATGGCAACACCACCATTACATCAGCACCTCAAGCCAGTCACAATTCCCACAACCACAGGACCGCTACATTTGCTCCACCTGCAACAAGGCCTTTTCGCGGCCAAGCAGCTTGCGCATCCACAGCCATAGCCACACCGGCGAGAAGCCGTACAAGTGCCCACAACCCGGATGCGGCAAGGCCTTTAGCGTCCGCAGCAACATGAAGCGACATGAGCGAGGTTGCCACGCAGCCTCTAGCACTACCCTGACGGCATGATGGGCCAAAAGCCGCCGCACCTAATCGTCTTACGCAATCGGCCTTGACAAGCCTGGACATACTCGGAGTCTCTTCCTATGACACGCTTTGTTCTGTCATATCTCGCCAACGATACCATTTGCACGACTTCTGCATCGGCGCCTGGGGGTTTCCCACCATGTTATGCATTTCAATGGAGTTTTCGTGTTTGTTAACGATATCCTACTTCGCCATCAGTCGCGATGTTGTACGCTTATTTCCCCACATCTTATTCCTGGGTTTTTCTCATACGACAGACTTTTTTTTTTATCTCGCATCAGGGAGCGCGGCATCATTTTTTCTCTTAACCGATAAATAACTTTTATTTCTTTGTACTATAGTAGAGACGTTGCCTTATGCAGCCAAATGCTATGACATGTGTCAAATTGCACAAATCAATATATTACCATCTCATGACATTTTGTTTTCACTGATCGACTGATAAGCGCGCTCTTGCTTTATCGTCACGTTTTTTTTATCATTGAGATTAATCAGGCAGGGGAGCGATGCTGTGCCTGGAACGTGTCGTGGCTTCCAAACCTAGTGGAAACTGAAGACGTCGGGGCATAACACTTGGGAGCTCGCAACTTCAAACCCAGACATCTTTGCTGTTCGCAATGGATTACCCATGGAACCAAGCTTGCGTAATGACTGCGTCGAATTGGAGGAAACAGTCGCCGAGAGGGCTCCGTCATTTCAATGGCTCCTTGGCTACGTACACATACAAGTATATCTCGCCAGAGACCCACCTCGGTCGATCTTCGTCCCCCGTCCATTTGCACGTCCCCCGGCTTATACACCAACGTAATAACGAGTAGCTGGGCATGGGAGGGCCGATGGAAAGGAAAAAAAAATGGTCAGTTGAGCATCCCCCAGTTCTGTGATGCTACGCTCCCCAGTCGCATAATGCAGCCTGTTATGATCAGGGCTGGTGTTCATGGTCTCATTTATCCGCCGCCCACCGCTGTCCGGGTACCGGCCAACAATGGTCATGCCAATAGCGACTTCGGCACACCCAATAAAGGAGACTGTAAACGTAAAGAGCCCAGAGATCCGTTCATATGTTTGATAGCTACGTCCTCCCCCCCTTTCTTCGCATTCAGTACCGTAAGGACAATAGACTGGGTATTAGCTTGCGCTCTAAGCAACGTAGCTGTGTGGGTTAAACTTGATTGCTCTCTGCCTGAGGCCCTTTTGTTTCGCCGTCAGCAGTACAGGTCGCATGAGTCGTCTTAGCGCTTAACCTCTTGGCCATGTCATTACTTGCAGCTCCATGTGTTGTCTTCCACATGTCGTCATTCACACCACCTCTCGGATGTCTGGTTATCTGCAGCCGTCCATACACCTACGAGGACCACCAACAACACTAAAGTTCAAACCTGTGCACTATTGGACCGCCCCCTTGCCTTGCCTCAAAAATGAAAATGCTTCGCTTTTTTCTGCGACCGGTGATTCATGGCGATATTGCTTGCGCAGTGCACATGTGACGAAAGCCGCATGTGGCTTGCTTCGCATGGAGCCTCAACACCCCCCCCATCTGCACTTGAAATGTATCTAGCATGTAAAGTACTCTGAATCAAACGATAAAGGCATGAAGCTAGAGCGACGATCATCACTTAACAATTCCCCGAGCGCGGTGCTGCTCACCCGACCAGAATCCGAGCCCCAGGTCCTGCTGGATAACGGATTTGGAGCAATCCAATAAGTCTGAAACCCCAGGTCTGGCTTGGCCCATAGCAATGCGCAAGCGGCTATTGCTACTGCTTTGACTCTTAGGGAGCCTTCGGGAGGCGCTTTTTCCTCCACATGGCCCGAGATGACAAGCTTGCAGGTAGTAGGTTAGAGTAAGGTAAGCTCGGTTACGCTTTCTCTCGCGGTCGTAGCCAAAAGGGCAAAAAAAGCAAAGAAAAACGCAAAACAACAATTGTCTGATGGGGGAAGGGAACCCTTACTGCAACAAGTAAAGTCAAGGGCATCCTGCCAAACCGTTCGGCGGAACCGAGAAATCTTTTTTTTTTCCTTTTTTGAATCACCCCATAGATTGGATTCGGACATGATACCGTGTTGACTATACTACTCAGTGCCCAGAAAAACAACTGGTATAGCCTTTTTTTCCCTTTCAAACTTTCTCTGTCTGCCCCCTTTCCCCTCCCCCCCCCCCCCCACAAACCGGCGGGGACGAAAAAGAAACGATGGTGGAATGCCACATACACACACACACTTGGGGGCCGGAGGGACACACGGAGCAAGTCTGCGACTTGTCAGGCGACATGCGATTTCGCGCATGCATGTAACGTACATACAGACTACAGTATGAGTACGTATGTGATTGACCTAAGCGAGGCCAGCCGCTTGGAGGACGGGCACCAAAAGCAATCGCGGGAGGTAGATTGAACAGAAGTGCGCCACGTCGTCGAAGAGGCACGGCAGTGTGCCAATCGGGTTTGCTGGTGAGAGGGGTGGATCAGTGCATCCGTTCAAGCCCGTGGATCGTGCTTGGAGAGAGATCTGCGCATCATCTGTTCGGAGGAGGGGGCGGCTCTGGGCCCATTCCCAGTCTCGTGGAATGTGTTTCACCTGTCTGGTTTTCCCTTTCCTGCTGCCCCCTTTGCCAATTTCCCGGCCTCGCTTGCTTTGAGCGGCTGACGTGCAAAAGGTCGTCACCACACACGGACAGCCTCGCGCTACTTGTTTGTTACTTATCTATACTCTTTCATTTGCCATCGTGTATCGCATGCCCGGTTCCGATGGTCTGCTGCAGCTGTGCGTGTCATGGGCAAGAAGGGAGGGGGGGGCAAAGGGACGGCGGACATGGCTTTGGATGTATGCCGTCACTGTGCGTCCACGGCTTCTTCGGCGACCAAGGCAACGATGCTTACACAGAAACGGCAGTGTAAAAAGAGGTATCGTACCATGTTGCCGTCACGAGGGCTGCATTCAAGTATTGGGGACTGGCGGCGTGGGTGGGAGAGGCCAACCAGCCCCCTGGTAAGATGCCAGCCACTTGGCGCGTGTTATAGGTCGCCAACACGGCCAGCAATTGCACCCTTTTTTTTTGGCTGGCACGTCGGAACGGACCCGTGATTGTCCCTAGCGGAAGACGATGATGCGCTCGAAATAACATCACCTGCGCCATGATCACCTAGTTTCCGTGGGCTGCCACCAGCCCAGCGCCAGCGCCAAATCTGTCAGCCTTGCGTTAGCACAGCCAAGGCCGGCACCTCTTATTTTTCCATGTGCGCCATTTCCTCGTACTACACTATCTTTTTGGTCCATTTGTAGTCCTAGGATTTTGGCTGTGGCTGGGCCACTTTGCAAGCACACGTGCGGCCGACGCGGCGGTGCACGCGGCCATTGTCTACTACTACGTGCATAATGGATACACGTATGTACAAGGTATCGTTGACGAGCTCCAGCCTTGATCCCTGGATGCCAACCTTCGAGAAGGAATCCGCCCATACCGACGTGCGACCGTTGGCCCTTTGCTTGCCTCGACCACCCACTCATGGCAGCCGTTAGCCGCGTGTCCCATGGCCGCGCGCCCAGCTCAGGCACTCGCCCGCTGACACGCGTTATACGGACGAGCAGTTCCAATGGGCATGGAACAAGGGACCATAGGGTTGACCAGAACCGCGATCGACGGCCATGCATTCTGAATTGCTACACACTCACAGCTACCGGACATGGATCCCAATCCATTGCGGGTGTATTGTGGAGATGGGAGGTTCGCATTCGCACTGGCTGCAAGAGCGGTGAGTATCATGCTGCACTGTGGTCGAGCAAAAAAAACCCACCCCGCCCAATAGCACCAGCAACCTCGGTCATTAACATTCACCATTTTGACACTCGAGGCGACACGTCAATGTCGGAGCATTCCACTGCGTTACCAGCATGTCCCAAGCGCCAGCATCCCACTCACGCCAGCGTGACAGCTGTGATCGCCCTCTTACCGCCGCACGAACGCTCATGCCTACCCTTTGTCCGTTCGCACCACGATGCATATGAACCGCATTCTAGCGCCAGGCGAGCAAATACTCCGACACTAGGGCTCCATGCGGAATCGACGTCAAGGCCGTGCTGCAGATGGCAGATGGGATCATCCTAGCTTGCCCAAAGCACCCTTCCCCCAGGCCCTGTCCCTGCACATCCGCAACCCTAAAACTAACCATCTCTCACTTTCCGGAGAGAAGTCCCTTTGAGTCAGCATACATACATACTATGGAGACGCACGCCTAAGGGCCGACTCGTGGGACTACCTGCTGGCACCAAATCGCCATTGCGCCATGCCGGACATTTTGCATCGCGCGCGACTTGTCTCTCGTCCCCCTCCCCTTGGCGGATGAACAATGCTTTGCGGAAGAATTTAAAAAAAGTTCTCGGAAAGGTGTGGGCTTGTCCGATTGTTGATCGCCTCACTAAGATACTCGCTACCAAACAAAATAACACAAGGCAGAAGTTGAGCGATAAAGTTTGGGCTATTCTGCGGGAACTAGCATCGCGCATATCGCGCAACTCTGTTTCGTCTCAGGTTCCTTTCCCAAGCATCCCTCGCGTATAAAACTTCTTCCAGCATCATGCCTGTTGACGGACGGGTGATGATCAGATGACGGAGTGCCACGCCGTTCCCCCTCATCTCGTTCTTGGGTTGCGACGTCAAGCGTCTTCGCCCTGGAAAGTACCATGTTACGGCCGAAGGATTTCATGAAGCGTGGCCTGGAAGGATGCTTCCTACAGCTGGTACTGGGAAGTCCCTGGCTCCCGCCTCCCCATCCTCGTGGCTGTCTCCGCTGTGATCAGAGCCAAGGTGTTGCAACTAGTACCACGTCTCATTCCCTCGTCAAACAAAACGTGACGGCCGTCACCGCTATTCGAGGTACTGGGTACCACCCAGCGTGCGATATCCAAGTATGGGCAGCTGCTGGAACAATGTCAGAAAAGAATGATAGAATCAGTTTCATGCCTTGTTAAGCAATGCCTGACCACTGGGTTCAAGAAAGGCCATGGTACGTGGTCGTCGCAGCGCCAGGCTTTCCAAACACGACCATAAAAAACAACCTCGGCGTTTTTTTGCTAGCGCAAAGATACGTGGGGTACCCATTTTCGCCTCGTCCCTCGCAATCCTTTCCTATACTCACACACCCTGCATCTGATTGGCGCGCTCCCTACTAGTTAGCAAGCCCACCTAGTAATCCCCTCTCCCCCCTCCCCCCCGTCTCGAAGTCATCACTTACAAACCCAACGCATGCAACTTTCGCACGTCCCACTCTTTCCGCCCTAAGCAGCCAAATTTTGTACCCTAAGTTAAATCTCAAGAAAACGAGGAGTAGCTGGATGCCTCATTGCTAGGCATCTACTACCATCTAATTACCGAGGGAAGGAAGAACCCAAGAAAAAGGAAATAACGGTATCCATTTTCCCTCAACCCCCATTTTACTCATATACGACCCCGTTACGTCCGTAAGGGAACCTCAAAAAAAACAGAGGCGGAAATAGGCTACCTGACTCGAGAGAGCAGGTAAACCACCCAGCGTCGAGACCGCCGTGCTCCTCAGCCCAAGGCTCAAACAAGAAAATGCCACAATCCTACTTTCCATCTGTTGAATACGATGCGGGAGTAGGGGGGACGTGTTGGACGACGGATGGGTAGGGGACTGGGGTAGTGTAAACCAGTCCCATCTTCGCATACAGTCAGCTGGGCAGGGAGGTCCGACCACCACCACCGTCCTCTCTCGGCATCTTTTTGCCCTCCCTCTTTCCTTCTTCGTACTCTACTCTTCTAATTAGAGTAGAGCAGAGTAGTAGTGTACCATGCCAGCTTGGCCTTTCTCACCCCATACCCAACTTCGTAACCGCACCCTTACCTAGTCTCGTATCCCACCCCCCCTCCTCCCAGCGGATACGCCGCCGCCCCGCGACACGCATTAGTTACCTACGCGCAGTAGCTCTCAAGCCGCCCGGTGGAACGCGCACCATCAAGGTTCATCACACGTGTGTTTTTTTTCTTTGGGAGAGAGAGAGAGATTAGAGACATGGCTAGGCCATGGGTTAAAGTAAGATAGGCGGCGGCGGCGGCAGCAGCAGCAGGGACCTCTTTTTTTGCTAGACAAGTACACCTAGCAGAAGAGCAAAGCTTAGACACATGTCTTTCTGCTTTTGTTCCGGCGTATCCGCGGGTACACTACAACGTCGGTCGGGCGTTTTCGTTTCTCTGGTTATGATTTACTATCCTTTTTGCCCTTTTAGGGGGGCCTGTGAATTGAGAGGGAAAATGTGGGTGGAGATGTGCCGAATTAGGTGACACAACAACTTTTTTTGGCCCTTTTCTTGGGGGGGCGTGAGAGCGCGCTTATGCGCGTATGCGATGGCTTAAGCAGTGGGCATAGGGAGCCGCGATCTGGTAGGCGCGTTCCGGCTGCCATCTTACATGGGCGGGGTGTTGGGTTGGGTTTGGATGCTTTAAAAAAAGACGAGATTGATGACATGTGGAATTTGCCATACTTGCCTCTTTTTTTTCCTTCTCTCTCTCTCTCTCTCTTTCTGTCTTTCTTTCTTGTCTGCCCGAATTCAAAAGAGAGGGGATCCTTGCTTTGCCTCTTGTTCGGAAAATGCCATGTGCCCGTTTTTGATTGCTTTTGGTCAGAATTTAGGGTTGAAAAAAGAGATGGTGGGGATATCGTTTTCTGTTTTGGGACGGGTCTCGATCCGATTGAGATGAAGATGGATGACAGAGGTAGGTTTTGGAAGTCCGGTCAGACGAGGGACGATCAGGCTTTGTCAGACTTTCACTGCCGGTTCTAGATGCCGTTGCAAGAGTGATGCTTGGCTTGCTCGTGCTCCTGGCTTACCCGGCTCGTATTGTAGATGAGGCGGTGCACATCTCTATCTTCCTTTCCGATGTTTGTTCTAGATGAGGGGAAGGTCACGTAAGGCCGGGTAAAAGCTTCATACGTGAGATTGTTCCTCAATGTGAATGCACGGTATGGAAATTTACGGCTTGCATTTTTTTTCACGCTTCGTGTTAGCCGCGTGGAAAACGAAGACTGGCGGTGAGTATGTGCGTTAGGGGGAGATGAAGTACGTACGCCATGTGAAGGAGAAAATGAATCTTGCATATCAAGATCTGCAGAGACATAATGTACAGAGCGTCTTTGGAGCAGAGAAGAAGTCTAAAGGCAAAAAAAAGTCTGTCAAGTGAAGGAAATATACATGAGAAAGTGATCTGTAAGGAATCACTATCTACCTTACACTTTCTGTCACAGTTCCAGCAACCTCTCACCGTATTATGCTCGAAACTGTTGTGCAAATTAAACCTCTCACCTTTCTCTCCCTTCTCGTCATGCCTCTCGCTGTGCACACTTCTCTCACCTGAAAAAAAAACAGACCATCTATACCCGTGCAACAAACGTAAGAGAAACAAACACATCCAGTTCCTCTACAATTAATTCTCTGTTCTATAAATCTGACCTTAGTCATTTGTATCTGACCAAACTACGCCATATCACATAATTATTTTCTCGGAAAAGAAAAGAAAAAACAGACCATATCCCCCTCAACCTGCCAGAATCGTGTATCAACCCCCCAACCCCCAAAAAAAGATATCTCACAATCAGGATAACAGATTACGCTTTGTACCACTCCATTCTTTTGCATCACCAAAAAAAATTTCCCAGTCTTCCATGCAAAGTCCGCCAATAATATGTAGTTAAAAATAATCTAGTAGAATAGAGGAATACATGTAACTTCCACAGCATCAGTTCCGACTATGAATGATATTATGTGAAGGGGGAGGCAGAATAGACTCAAGCGGCGAAAAAAAAATGTTAAATGTGACAGAGTCTTGTTCTGTGTTTGGGAAAAAGAAAGAGAAGTAAAAAAAAAATCCTTCCTATCTATTGCCGGTTCTCTGTGGGGGTTTTTTTTTGGTCTTCATCTGGATGAGGCAAGCGCGTTGGAGATTAGTGTTGAAAAGTTGCAGATGGTGAAGTTCACTGGGTAAACTGGGAAATTGTATGATTAGAGGTTTCTTTCTGATAGTGTAGTGTGGGATTATCGTGCTGTTATGCTGGGCAGTGTGGTAGAGGTGACTTAGGGGGGAAGGGGAGGGAGTAGAGGGCATGTGTGGAGGATGGGGTGGATATTTGTGGACGGAACGAACACGAGAGGGAGGGTGAGATGGAGCTTTGTGCAAAGTGATGAAGTGGGTTCTTCTGTGCAGGTGAGACTGATTAAGAGAAGTGCTGTAGCAGAGAAGAAGAGAGATGAGCTAGTGGGGGAGGAGAGAGAGGAGGGAGTGGATATGGCGGATTTTGATCATTTTCTTCTCTTCTTCATTTTGACTGAAATAGATTGGTGTGCTACTCGTGTGGGATAAGGGATACTCCACTTTTTTTCATGGGCCTAGGCATGAGGACTGATGTGTAGAAGTGGAGATGTAGTGAAGAGCACTTGATAGTGCGTGAAGAGCTGATATCTAATTTGTAGGACAATCTTAGACAACGGTGAGGAGTCATGAGAGAAAGACAGGATACGCGTCAATGTTGCGAAAAAAAAGTATTCACTTTTACTAAAGTACGTGTGGTGATGTTATGTAATGAGTGTTATGCATATCTATAATGAAGCGATTTCCAACAGAGAGCCTGGTGACGATATGGTATGAAGATGTCGTGGGTGAGTCTAGTGGCGCTGAGTAGTTGATAGGAACAGGAGCAATCAATCAATATATATGGAAGACTTAGGAAAATGAATGCAGAATGACATTCCGGGTAACAGTCAAATCGTGTACCATCGAGCCTGTAAACAACGTCATGTGAGGGAATCAAAAGCGGAGCCCTTGATTCCCACCAAATTCTCATCCCGACGCATGACTTAGTCGTGATTCATGAACAGACCTATAGCTCGAACAAACCCTGCTCTTGCTGACCAAGACCAAACCAACTGCCCAAGGTACCCCAGGCACTGCTCTTCTCACCAGGCAACTGGATGCCATCAATCTCCTCCGGAGTAACGCTGAACCACTCCTCCTTGGGAATCCAGCCAATGTATGCGCGGTCTCCAAAACCTCCGATCCAGTAAATATCATCAACGACCAGCCTTACCCACTTGCTCTCATGGATCATGTTACCTGGAAGCCACCACGCAGCATCGGGGTGCTTCTTAACAAAGCAAGCCGTCACGCCTAGTTTCTCTACAGCATCCTTATCAATGTCCTCCAAATGGCCTATGAGCGAGAAGCGAGGAAGCGATGCGGGACTGCGCCACTTATTATCTTGAGGATGCCAGCGCATGCTCAGCGTGATGTTGGATCCAGCATCGACGTTCTTGAAAGATGTGGCGATAGTGATGGCGAGAATAGTTGGGTTGCCGGACTCAGGTTCGCAGTCACCGAAATAGTCCATCAGACCTATGGGCGTGCCCGCCACCTCAGAGGGTCGTTGCTCGGTGGCGTGAGGCGCGTTGGGGAAAACGGTAGAGAGTGTGCCGATGTTCTCCAGGCGCATGATCCTGCGGGCTTGGACAGCGGATTCATGGATAGTAGGAATCTTGTAGTTGGACTTCTCGGGTACCGAAGGATTTGCGAAGAGGTGTTGTGGTGATGGGACGTTAGTAGCTGTGGTTAGGGCGATAAAGCCCAGAAGGGTGCTTTGAAGGTGCATTATGGCTTTACTTGAAACTGTGCAGCTGGAGGTCAAGATCAAGGAGAATCAAAAGTGGAATGGAGATAGTGAGCTGTCAGTAAAGTTGTGGTTGGAGGCAAACACCGACGCGTCCAAAGGAAGCTACGGGACGCATCATGCGCATCATGCGATCGGCGGCGGGGATATCCGGCTGGGACTAGGCCGAAACCTGTTTGGCAGTACGACTTGAATGCGGTAGCTTTGCGTATTGAGATTTTGCAACAGTTTATTCGAGGCATTCACATGCCATGCTAGTGCAATTGAAAACTCGCCGAGTGCGTTCGTATGGGAGACGATAGTTCGTCAGCATTATCTTATCTGATCATCAGGCAGAGTGAAGGCGCGCTTTGGTAGTATATGGCAACATAGTTAGAAACACAGCAAGTGTCAATATCTAAACCTAAGGATATCATAGAAAGTTGGCCATCTGAAATTGATCCGTGCAAATTCTGTTCACACTCCCAATCGTAAAATGCTGCATCACTATGTTGAACATAGAGTTGCGCGCTAGCAAAGCACGTGATCTCGGCTAATCCGCTGGTCCGCTCTTACACAGGCATTTTCAACACCATTGTCGCGGCCCAGCCATCCAACACCCAGCGACCGCACCCGCAAACTGTACGTATACCGCCAACCCCCGCAATCACAACTACATCAAATCCGAGGCCTAGCGACAAAAAGCTTTACAGCCCTCCCACTCGACGTCTTGAAACAAGAAGCACACCCGCTAACAGGAGTTCGCCACCCTACAGACAAACTCGACTCATCAACAACCGCAAATATGGGAAAGGTTCACGGATCCCTCGCTCGTGCCGGAAAGGTCAAGTCTCAGAGTAAGTCTTGGCTCGTGTTAAAATGAAGATGAACATCTGCTAACAAGTACTCAGCCCCCAAGGTAAGCATCCCTATCCTGACACGCCGTCCCGACCGAACGCACCACGTCGAACGACGACCCCGCAACCACAACAGGACCTAGGTTATGGACCACGATTACGAGAATTGATCTAACACCCTACCAGGTTGAGCCCCAAGAGAAGAAGAAGACCCCCAAGGGCCGCGCGAAGAAGAGGCTCACATACACCCGCCGTTTCGTCAATGTCACCATGACCGGTGGCAAGCGCAAGGTCCGTTGAGAACGAAACCACCCATGACGAGTAGATGTTGACGGAAAGCAGATGAACCCTAACCCCACCTCATAAGCCAAGCACGAGAGGAAGGGCGCATGAAACGAGCACGATGAGCTAGAGAATACGGTCATGAATTCGGTTTCCTCAGTACAGCTATGACTCTGGATCAGAGGGAGTGGGAATCACGGACGTCGCTACGGCACGTTCTTTTGCAGAAGCATGATCCCACACTTTGGGATGATGGGGGCATATTCATGGCGTAAATGTATATTCTGCTTTTTGCACGGCTGCATCACGAAATCTAGATGCTTGTGATTCCATGTCCATGCCCCATACACGTGATGTGTGTCATACTGCTCGTTGTGATGATTTTGTATCTTCTTTCGCCACAATCCATCAAAATATTTGATTTAGAGCTCAGCTCTATTCGCCGGTTGCAATCAATCATCTGTTTGATTTGCCTACTCTTACTGATGGTCTCTTGTAGATTCTAGATATGATTCTCGCATTCTATATCATCTGATTTGATACGGTCATGACTATGGTGACCAATGATTAAGCATCTAGGCAGCAGTGCAATAGATCTCTTGTCGATAACGCCTCCGCAGGAGCTCCGGCAGATGGGGTAGGCACAAGCGAGACGATCTACGTCACACCCGAACCTCAACTCAAGCTGTCAGAGCACCATCTCGACTTCATTTGCAAACCTACTAGCCCAGCGTCAGAACACGTTACTGTAAATATGTTCAAGCGACTATTTGGAGAGGTAAATTGATGTCTGCAATTCATTGGGAACTGCTCATTGATTTTTCTTTAGCACGGCGCAAAGAATGTCGTAACTCTCTTCCACGCGCCTTCCAACCAAGCCTCAACGCGTGTCCTCACCCTACTCAAACAAGCTAATGCGCAATCTGTTGCGCATGCAACCGGAGATCAGGCATCATCTCACCAAGCCCAAGACAAGGCTGAGCGCACAGAATTCGAGCTCGATGTTACAGAGGCCCCACCTACCACCGACCAGCTCAAGAACATTCTCGACTACCTAGGCGGACCAAGCGCGGCAGGAAAAGTTATCAGCGGGGCAGAGAGCGAGAGCGATGCTATGCGACGACTGAAGGCTGATGCCGCGACATTTCAACGACCGCTCGTCGTGGATTGGAACCAAGGCAAGGCGGGTAAGTTTGACCCACGACAGCGTGAGAGCCTATATTGTGAGATTAGATTACTGACGATATATAGTTGTCGGTGAAAACGAGAGTGAAATCATGAAGCTGGTACACTCAGTGTCAAAGGAGAAAGACAGCGCGTAGGGAGAGTAGGATAGATTGACCTGCACTATAACTACTACATCGCCTCAGAACACTGTAAACTGAGTCTTACATCAACTTCAGCAGAGCGAAGTATCTGAAAGGTACTGTTGGGCCTTTCGTCTCCTCATAGCTTGATCGCTTGATGGCTGACGCGACATGCTTTCAAGCGACGGGTGGTTGCATCTCTCATCAGAGATTAATCCATACATCTGTATATGTAAAACATGCCTTCTAAGAAAGTCTCTTAGTTACTCTCAAACAGTGGGTGCAGTAGTTCTCGTTGTTTGTTCCGTGCTTCATACCACTTCACTTTCAAATGTGCAATCTTTTTCTCTAGTCATATTCATTACCTCTCATACTAAGCGCCTCTATGTTAGGCAAAAACTGCTTTCTATGGACGATGGCTCTAAGGAGCACATGATTCGACTAATGGGGTGTGGTGATGGCGCGTTGTTCACCTTCACTTCCACCCTCACCTCTGCCTCGTTCTTGGCGCGTAGAATTTGCCTGCCTCTTCCACCTGAAGCAATCATAAACAAACACCTGTCCCACCAGTACCACTTCTTCTCTAATACTGCCCGTTTCTCAATTCCTCACCATCAAAACCCAAGGTTGCATCTTGCATTGCGGCCTCGCTTTCCTCAACTGGAACTGCTGTTTCCCCGCAGATATCCATCGGAGCACGCCCTTCCCTTCGCAAGCCAGCATCGTTTGCTGCATCTCTCAGTGGCGGGAGATTCTGAACCTCAATCGACTATCCTATCTGCTGTTCTAGAGCTGGCTGGCACAAGTCCCAAGCAACGACCACTGCCACTATTACCAACATGGGCGACTCCGTTGATTCTACTCAACATGCGACTAGAGACGCGAGATTTATGCCAGGTGCACGCCAAGCTTTCTTTTCCACTGAGCTTGGAACGCAAGCTCACCGTCTGATTGGCTCAGGCCTTATACCTACCGTTGTGCGCAGTACGAGCGACCCTGTAGCTGTGGTGCAGGCGGCAAGGTACTGGCAGATCAAATACAAGAGTGAGTATACGGGTGTGCGGAGAGCGTACAGACTAGCTGCTAACCACAGTCAAGATCAATGCCTGTGTATATTCCCCAATCAGCGCTGGACCGTCGAGGATCTCTGGGATGCTGCAGACATCTTTGTTGAGGGCAGGCAATTCTGCGAGCAGATGCTTACCTTCATCGCGCGTGATACCTTGTATGCCGCGGATAGATTCGCCAAGGACTGGGCTCGAGAGCATCCAGAGCGACTTGATTTCACTGGCATCAATATCGGAAATGTGTACGATCTCAATGATCCACTCACAGCTCTTGATCAGATCTTTGTCTTCGGCGAACTCACTTCCTTTCCTCGAGCGTTCCTCTGGCACGTCGCCTTCATCTTGATTGCTAGCTGGAACGACTCCCACTTGGCCCACAATGCTACATTAGATTCAATTCGGAACCAGCAACTTTTTGTTAGGGGTCAGCAAGATGTCGGTGAGGCAAAAGCAACAACTATGCCAGTTGCGAAACCCGACCGCAAGCAAGCTGGTAAGAAGTGCCGCAGACACTTGTGATTCAGAACCAAAAGCTGACGCAATTGACAGAAACCTTATCAGATGAGGCCGGTCGCACGGCTACTGCAATCCTCACTACATCAGACCAGTCAAGATTACAACTGCCATCACAACATGCTATATCTTACGTACCGCAACAGCCAGGTGAATTCCAAAGCCATACGAGATACAGCGGCATGGAACGCACGATGGGCGCGTCTATGGAGCCCCAAAATACACGTGCACAAGCCTTGAAAGGACCTAAGGGTGGTCGAAATCTGGGTTCTGGAATATACAACCAGCCGCAAGGCTGGGTTGAGAACGAAAGCCGTACCATTTCTGGACCGTATCCGCGGCGAGATCCCGCTGGAATGTCTGGAATACCACCGACTCAGTACATCCCGGTTCAAATGGCTGGTGGTCCGCAGATACCTACTCCAATGATGCCAGGTCCTGCAATGAACCCCTATTTGTTGGGACCACCGATGATGTCTCACCCAGGATATTCTATTCAGAGTATGGAATCCGCAGGTGCGTCTCGGGGGCACACGGGCTACCAACCAGGTGTCGCACGAGGAATTCAAATGAACCAAGCTTATCTCAACGATCCACAAGGACCACAACCAATGTTGATGGGCGAGATGACGAATACGCACCTCCCGGCTCATATGGGTCCTCAAGGCATAGATCCTCGAGTACCGATACCTCGCCGTTCCAACCATTCAGGTGCAAATCAACTCTATGATCCATACAATGGTAGCAACCGCAAGTTTAGCGCTGGGCAGGCGTACAGTGATGCGGGAAAGAAAGGCGGACCTTACGGTTTCACTGCTCCGCAGCACCGAAGTCGAAAGATGTCCACTTCGAGTGGCCGTTCAGTCCATAGTAGTCATAGCCATATGATTCCGACGGGCCCACGCTATAACGAAACCAACAGTAGACGACGTCAGTCAGAGGATGATCCGAACATCACAGGTGATTCAGTTTCAGGATGTGGTCACACCTGGATTGGCCCTAACAATGCTACTGTCAAAGAGCTTTGGGTTGGAGATCTGCCCCCGGATGTCAGCGAAAGTGAGATTATACAGCTATTTGAAAAGACAATTGGAATCACCCCTACTGCGGTTTCCTTGAGGAACAATGCAGGAAAAAGCCCTTTCCATGCTTTTGCCACGTGAGTAGATAGTTCCTCAGCCTTCTGGACTAGCTAACATGTGCAGATTTGCATCGTGCGCCGATGCGAAGGTGGCTCTTACTATCAATCAATTTGATCCTCAGCTACGAAACGGCGAGGTTCGGCCGACAGTCTCAGTACCAAGGCGGCTCTATCAGAAAGAGTCGCCCCCGACAGTGTACTCTGATTACTCACGCACAAGCCAGGCAGGTAACAGCCATGTTCGTGTTACGACCAATCTATCACATAGCGAGAAGAGTACTGCCATTGATGCCGATAATGTAATGGCTAAAGCAAAAGATGTGATATTGTACTCTCCCCAGGATGCTAGAAGCGGCCTGCCAAAGAAGCCTGTTGTACAGTCGGACATCGTCAGTCATGCAGAGACTGGTGTTCCTGAATCGGAGAATTCGAAACGCCAACAAAAGTCTCCCGCAAAGAAAGCTAGGAGCAAAAACAAACGCGAGTCGCCATTCAAGAAGGAGCCTTCCATACATGAGGAACCAGAGGCCAACGAAGAACCGGAAGTCAATGTAATATCTCCAGCCACTACCAAGGACGACGAATCATGCAGAGCAAATGATCAGAGTGTTGGAAATACTCACTCAACCGAATTTCAAGTTGCTCCACCATCGAATCCTGACCAAGAGGTGCGTCATACGGCAGACGAGGTGCGAGAATCGATTGCACAACCACCTGAACAGCCTAGCCAATTGGACAGTGCTCAAAACAAAGACATGACATCCTGCTCTACACCTTCACCTACTGATAAGGATATCTGTCTCGGGGAAGAGCCAACCCAAATCCCACAGAGGGACGATGCGAGAAAATCGACCCCCGGAATAGGAAATGAGGTTAAGACCGATGCTCCTGATACTGGAATGAAGAATAGCAACAGCTGTGACTCCGCGCCAGAAGTGCACTCTGAAGATACGCAAATGGAGCCAAAACCAGGGGTTGGGGACCAAGTGAATACTGTGGACCATGGTACCATCGCTCCACCTTCACAAATTACCTCCGAGAACCCAATACAAGACAGGCCCAAATCCCAAGTCACGACTGAAGAGCCCGAGCCTGATGCTTCTCAAGAGACGTGCTTGGAGCCTGAGAAACCAAAAACTATATCGTTAAACCCTGAAAATATCCCAGAAGCCTCCAAAACCGGGGAAAGCTACAGCCAGGATAAAGAGGTGACTCTAGATACAGCACATACAGAAGCTACTCTTGCACAACAGGGCGCAGCCATGTCAGCTCCTGTCGAGCCGAATTCAACTGACACGGCCAAAAAGGTTCGAGCTCAGCAAATGCAGTCCCTTCATCCATTCGCTACAAAGAACAAGGCGCAAGCAAAGAAGGAGAAAGAGACCAAGAAGAAGCAGCAGAAGAAGGAGGAGGCTGATCGAATTGCCAAGGCCAAGGCCAAGGCCAATAAGATTGCATCCTTGAAGAAAGTGAAGATTCTTACAGATCCACAGCGAGAGCTTGAGACGTCCATGGGTTCAGCCAACTCATCCATTGCTGGAGGTGTACGCTTTGATGTAGACGCAGCTGGCGAAAGAACCGAGGATACTCCCGATGAGATAAAGAAGTCTAACGGCCCAACTAAGGCGAAGGCTACTGACTTTAATACGGAAGACAATCAAAAGAAAATGAATCAGGCAGATGAGAGTGCCCAACATCCAGGACTCCAGCAAGCCTCATCAACCGAGCCTGAGCGGCAACTCGATTCTGAGTCTCTCCTCTCGCCACAGGAACTAGGCTCCACTTCCATATCAAAGAAAGCCATTCCCCTCAATGCTCCGTCTCATGACGAAGCAAATCCTTCCCACAATGATTCTACTCCTACCCACGAACCAGAATGTGAAACAGGGTCAGAAAAAAAGCCATCCACATCATTGCTGGCCATTCCGACTCCGTCTGCAGAGGAATCCGAACTTGGTCAGTTCAGTAGGTTCAAAAGCGCCTGAGACTAGGTACATCGTATATTGATTCTTGAAGCAGTTACGAGTCCTCGTCAATCTCTTTCACGATACTCGTCCACTTCAACCCTAGCTGGAGATGATGCTCATAAACCAACTGATGCTCGCTCTGCTCCTGACGACAACAGTGGTGCTTCTAATCTTCCGCAAGATACACCTGTTTTAGAGACTGCCGCTCAGTCTGAAAACGCCTCAGCCGAAACACCCAAAAAGAAGAAGAGGAAGAACAAGAAGAAGAACAAGAAGAAGACGCCCGCTTCCGAACTTAGTACCGATGATCAATCTGCAACAAATGAACGTACCCAAAGGCCTGTTGTTCCGTGTGATTGGGACATGCACAGTTATGATCCTTTCACTTCGCAGATGACCCATATTGAAGCCATCCGATACGCTGTCAAACATGATACTAAATCCTACTTTGCAAAAACCAATGCACGAATGGACACGAAAAGGAAGGCGCGAGAGGCTACTGAAAAATTGTTGAATTCACGTAAGACTTAATCTATTCTCAGAGAGAATTCAGCTAACATGTACGCAAAGGCCAGGGTGAAGGCGAAGGCGAAGGTGAAGGTAAAGGTGAAAGTAGCAATTCGGGCTGAAGTGTCACGGAGTCCACACTCTTATCAGAAGTCCGAAGGTTATCTTGAGTACTTTGTCCGGCGGAGCGATGGAACTTGTAAGGATGAAGGCGTGGAGTATTGGTACAGGCACCGAGCATGGTTTGCTGGAAACTCCGAACATGAGTACGGAGTCACATGGGGAATGGGGGTTCGATCGAGTCTTGCTAGACGTGAGCAAGGTAACCTTAATTTTATGCTATGTGGTTAGTTCAGAAATTGAAATGGACACCAGGCAAAGATGGTGTGAAGATGAGTGACATTTCTAAAGAGGGATTGATTTTGCACAAGCAGAAAGGAAGCATTGCATGTTAACATAACACGTTCATCTAATTCATCCATGAACTAAACATTACAGGCTCATGAAAAAAGGCTCTCGCACACCAGCTAAACAACAACATCCAACTCCGTACTCATTTCATACCCACCGCGATAATCTCCAACACCATACAACTCATCAAATACCCCTCGGAACCGCATAGCACATGCCTCTAACCTTACTCTTTCTTCCTCTACACTGCCCACATCGAGTAGAACCTCGCGCCGAGCATTGCCAACGCCAAACCATATTGCGCCTGCATTCTCACTCCAATTAGTCTTGATACTTTCCGCTAAACTGCGGCGGCAGAAAGCGAGGAGCGCGGTGTGCTGGTCTCCCGGAAGCGAAGCATGCGCATCGCCGGCGTAAGAAGGTACGCTGTCAAGCTCTGTGTTATGAAGAAGCATAAGGATGTATGCGGTAAGATCGTCGATGTACGTTACGAATGGGGGAGCGGAAATGGTATCGGAGGTACGACCCGATATGTATTCCAATGGCGGCAAGATGGATGTCATGGCGTCGAGCATATGGGCTAGCGCGGAGAGGACACAGGGGCGTTGCAGGAGGTGGTGGTTATCTTTTAGTTGTTCTGTGGAGCGGATGAAGGCGTGGGAGATGGATATGATGGAGGTGGCGATTGAAGCCAGGCTTTCTGGTTGGGTGATGCGGAGGTCGAAGATCATCGTGTCGAGGGTGGGTGGTAGGGCTTGTAAGATTGGGAGGCAGATGGCGAAGGCGGTGCTGGATGAGAGCATTTCTTCGAGGTATGCTGGGAAGATGGCTCGCAATAGTACGGATCGCAGTGTTGCTCTGTCGGCTGCTGGTGCTTGATCGGTACAAAGCGCAGTGGTGAGCTGGTGCACCAAGTACGTTTGTTGATTGTCTGCAGCAGCTTGTTGTGCTACAGTTTGCATGAAGACTGATAACTGTTTGGCTTTCCCAGACTCCGATAGCTTCGGTGCATATCCGCAGAGGCGAGCAACTACGTAGGTAGGATCTTCGGCTGGTAAAGGGAAAGCGGCCGAGTCTGTGAAGAAAGGTAGTACGGGGACTATGTCGCTTGTGTATTGCTTCAAGAACTGAACGATTTTCTGAACGAACTCAACGTAGGCGCCCGTAATAGTTGTGCCTTGACTGAGCTGCTGGTAGTTGTACTTCATAGATGTCATAAAGTCTCTGAGCATGCAGGCGTAAAGTCTCCTCGCTTCAGACGCACGCTCAGGCTCATGACGCTCGACAGCGTAGATGTCATCTCGCATGTTTGACAGGATGCTTGAAATAAGTGCTAGGCGTCGAGTGCGGAGGGAGTCTGGGTTGATGTCCCATGCGCCAGTCTCGAGATCACGGAAGAAGGGCAGGTTCTGCATGAGGGGGTGATCACCATCTGTTTTTATGATGGCGTGCAGCAGCCGATGCTGGAATCTGAGCATGGCCTCTCGTTCCACCAAACACACCATCAGAGCCTGGAGGAAGTCATTCCGATGTTCTTCATACACGGCAGGGTCACAGTCTATGAGAGCAGCCATGAAGTAGGGACCGAACTTGCGCGTCTGCTCGGTTTGACGTAGTTGCTTCCATGACACCTGGCTGAACGAATCGAGGTAGTGAGACCATGCTCGCTCGCCCGATACGATCTGACCTTCAGCAATGCAAACCCAGGTATCGACACAGTCCTTGAGCAAAATGTCATCTGGTGCATTCTCCGCGCCAAACGCATTCGAAAGCAGATGCCAAAGTGGTGTTTGGATGAAGTCAAGACCGGACTGTTGTAATTGCTTCGCTGGAGGAGCTGACTCTAAATCATCTAGATCATCCAAGTCGTCCATATCTGGGAAATCGCCGTAGTCTTGACTCTCCTCATTGGTTTGCTGGCTTACATCCTTCTTTGATTGCAATTTCTGAAGATTCTGTGACTTTGTGTACTCTTGCAGAACTTTGAGCGTGTCATGAATGACGTTGATCAGCCTCCGATCTTCCAGGTGAGGAAGCTCAAGTAGATGCATGATATCGGACTCGATAAGAAAGTTTCTCAAAGAGGATAGATCCCTTGCGCGTTTGATAGCCTTTGCCATACCCGCAATACAATCTCGCAGAGTCGCAATGACCTGTTCTTGGTTCCTTTCCATTGTTTGGCGGACCATGACTGCTGAGATGTTTGTTGAGCCCTCAGTAGCAATTGATTTCAGAAAGTCATCCGCCTCAATTTTTGCGAGCTTGTACTGTTTCAAAGTCTGGTGCATGATATCCTTGTGCCAAAGTGCGAAGGGTCCTGCAGACTTATACGGCTCTTCAGTAGATAGTTGGAAAGCAGTGAGGTTCGCCCAGGCACGAACGCTCAATCTGCAGGCCTCGCGGTGGGAGTTATCGTGATTTACAAGACCACGAATTTGTTCGAGCTTTGGTCGACAGGCTGGCGGGGCGTTCCAGTATAGAACAGATAGCAGGTCATGATGATTGCGCAAAGCTGCAAGGCTCTCCTCGTCGAGAGGCTGATCTTTTGGATATGCTCGCCCGTGGTTGGGTAAACACCGAAAGACAAAGCTACGAATCTTTTTCTCGGGGTAAACATCTCTCATACCGCGCAGACCCAAGGCAAGGCACTTGAGTGAGATATGGAAGGAGTATTCATTTGGCTCAACAGTCAATGAAGGGTCAGCAGCAAAGTTATCCGGAAAAGGAAAGGAGCCAACGCTTGTCTCGCGTCGAAGACCTCTAAGACCATTCTTACCAAAAAAGTCCACAACGGCGTTGAGCATCAACTCGGGACGTCTCCAGTGCCAGTGTGTCATCAATCGGTGGCATCGAGCAAGATTGGCCCGCACATAATCATTCAGTGATGTACTGTGTTTCCTGTACGTGCTCGGGTACAGCTCAAATATTCGTCGAAGGATGTCCCGAATACATGACCAATTATCGTTGTGGAAAGTTTCTCTTCGATTCCTGAGTGGGATACCAAAAACATCAATTTCGTTAAACGGGAGGAGAGTGAACAGTGTGGCCCACGTTGTTTCGAAAGCAGAGAGATGAGTGGCACCAGATACTTTGGGGCTGAGCTCTTGACTGGCAAGATCCCAAAATCCCCAAGCTGTCATATGTAGCTCTTCAAGGACGTGTATGCACACGACTGCGCTCTCCACAACGACTTCACTGTGTTGTACACCTTTCTCGCGCACAGAGTGTCGCCTGTTGAGTTCGAGAAAATTGCCCAACTCAGGGATACCTTGTCGTATCAAATGAGTGACCACAGTCTTTGAGGCATTTTTTAAGAGCGTTAGGATCTCGATACGACTTCCTTCGTCGACCGCTGAGTGTTGAGCAATACGGTGAAGTTGGAGACTTATGACAAGTAGATAAGTGACAGTGCGCGTGATATTCCAGCCAAATCCTATTCCAGGACCGCCAACAGAGTTAAAAGCAGCCAACGCACCATCCAAGAGCGTTTGGCAGAACCGGATGGCTTTAGTCACGAAGTCTTTTCGGTCGATTGGATCCAGGAAGCTAAGGTGATCGGATATGTAGGTAATGAGTGACCGTGTTACTTTAGCTGCTAGCATTTCGCTAACATGATTGTTTGCGGATATACCGGGATTGGATGATTGAGATACCAAGGATACCGACACGGTCGTCACTAGGTCATGCAGATTCGAAGACGTCTCGTCACTCCATGAACCACATCTGACAGACATTGTTCCGTCGGTAACGGTAGCATATCCTGCAGTCTCGTCAAGATTGCGACTCTCCGACTTTCCAGTGCTTAGAGCCCGATGAAACTCATTAGACCCAATCAAAGTAGATGCATGGAAGTATGTCCCGGATGCCAGTGAGTATACGTCAAATGTGATGGGATACCGAGTCCCAAAAGGACCCAATCCATGGAGGATAGGAAGGTCCTGCTCTGGATTAGGTTCCTGTACTGGAGCAACATCGATTGTTCCGAGCACTTCCTGAACCGCTGGCTCGCTTGGCTGACGGAATTCTCGTGCATCCACATCGATCCTTCGCGCTTGACCCTTGAGTTTGAGACGTTTCTTGGTCATAGGTGCTGGTTTGCTTGAAGCCTCTACTATACGCTCTCCTGAATCACTTGCATAAGGGAACAATGGTGGTTCAACACCATCATCTGCAAGGTAACGCGCTAACTGGGGATTGACAACATGATACTCATTAGGTAGCTGCTTTCTGAATTGCTGGTCGACATGCAGTAACCCTTTCTCGAACGCGATCTTCCTGTGGTCACGGCCAAAGTCACCCTCATCACCTTCCAGCTGTGCGACTCTGAATGGTAAGGAACCATTGAGCCCTAGACCTTTGCGATGCTTGGTGGTCTGTGATAATTTCTTATTTCGACGAGTGGACTTCACGTCAGCAGGGGAGGAGCGTCGAAAGAACCGAAGACCAGCAGGCATGTTTGTACGTTGTTGCAAACGGGAGACTTCTGTTGTAGCTTCAGATCGCCTATCAAGATCCTTTGCAAAATTCGCATCAACTCCTGATTCTCGCTCTGCATACTGCTGGTTGTCGGCCCTATTAGTCAAGGGAGAGCGAGGTCTCTTTTCTTGCATAGCGATATCCAAATTC
The DNA here is from genome assembly GCF_000523455.1 of Bipolaris oryzae ATCC 44560. Classification (NCBI taxonomy): domain Eukaryota; kingdom Fungi; phylum Ascomycota; class Dothideomycetes; order Pleosporales; family Pleosporaceae; genus Bipolaris; species Bipolaris oryzae. The sequence continues at coordinate 42,202 of NW_006911417.1, read as the reverse complement.
GGCTTTAGAGCGCCCTTTTGCCACTGCTCAAGAACGCTGTTGGCTTCCTCGGTATCTTGAGCATTATGTAATCGTATTTGTTTGTTACGTGGACTTTGGCGGGCAAGATCCGGTCTTTGAAGTGCTTGCCGCCTGGCTACTCTGAGAAATTGTGGTACAGTGGCAGCTCGTTTCGATGGCGACAGAACAACGTCGACAACGCTCATAGCTGGCGGAGCAGGTCTACGCGATTTCCGAGGATGGCCATGTCTTCTTTTCTCAGACCGACCACCAGAGGGTCGTCCGACATAGCTCGAAGATTTCACCTTCTTTGCTTTGGCAAAGGCGTCACTCAGCTTGCTCTGTCTCTTCCGCTTGGGGCCAGTCCCTCCGAGTGTAGGTAAATGCAATCGATCATGCTCCATGTCCGAAAGATTGTCGTCATCAGCGTAGCGGTTGTCAAATATCTTAGCTAATGCCGAGGCATCAGTTACAGGGTCCTGGGCATCCTGGATAGGGCGTGACAAAGGTGCCCTGAGTCCATTCTCCGACTCATCGGATATAACGACTGCATCTTTAGAGGAAGCATTGGGAACTGGTTGCAACGGGGGCCGACCCAGTGGTTTTGTGATTTTTTGAGCAACTCCGCGCATTGGTGTGCTGCGCTCAGGGGACAAAGCAATATTCACACGCATTCTGTCTCGCTCACGTTGTTGGGCTTTCCGTCGCTCTTGAGTCTGCCGGTCGAATCGTAGCCAAGACGCTGGTAAAACCCCTTTAATCTTTCTGCTCACATTTCTTAACTCACTGTCGCTCTGCTCTGCCTCGCTGGCAGAACTTGCCGCGGAAGACGAACTGTCCGTTAGTACCACTCTTATTGGTCGACGCAGCCCACTACTAGGCCTCTGAGTACTGCGCGGTACAGTATCAGAGTCAGACTCCAACAATGAACGAGGTTCATCTTGCACGATTGATGAGGTAGAGGGAGTTGGCAAGTTGGGGGCTGGGGTCGTCGCACGCAGCACACCTGGACGGCGGGCTGAAGCGTTCGCCTGCGGTGGTGGACTACTCGAATAAGGAGGAGAATTGGGGGGCATTGACCAAATGTCGCGTTGCAGCCTAGTATTTTCGAATATGCTTGTCGGTGGTTCAACATCCTGTGCAGATGGAATATTGGGCTTCCTCCGTTTCGCTGCATGAGGGTGGCGAAGCTGTGTTGAAGGAGGGCGTCTGATGGGATTGGAAGCATGCTGATGTCCTGAAGCTCTGGCATTTCCATCTTTCTCTAGCTGCGGGACATTGGGACTGGAGACTGGTATCTCTACCTCTGGGGGGCTACTCGTAGGGTTCTCATCGGGATTGAACTCTTGCTCTTGCGATTCATCATTTTGCTGCTTTCGGTGGCCTTGAGGCGAGCGCGACCTCTCTCTTCGTACTGGCTGGAGACCTCTGCTCTGGACTTCCCTCCGGTACATCTCACCCTCCAGTGCATAAGGATGTAACTGAATGGGTTTCCGTTGGCGAAAGTCACGCCTTGCCCTTTCTTCCACGAGATGCCGCTGTAAAGCTGTTGAAGACGGAATGACAACTTGCACTGCTGTCCGTCTATGAGGCTCGATGAACGCCGGCGGAGGTGACTCCAAGTCTGTGGGCGGATCTGAAAGCTCATCATCTTCGGAGTTATCTGACAAGGGCGCAATGCCAAACTCGTTCAATATGTTCGAAGCCCCAGTACGTCCGTTCGGGCGTTCTGTGAGAGCTGCCCCTTGCAGTGTGTTTGAGCTTTGGACCGTTTGGTATGGTGGCCCATGTTCGTCGAAAAGCGGAGGTATGGTCACTGTCGAGCTGTGCTGGCGCGAGGGCGATTCAGGGCGGTGTTGAGATAGCTGACTTCGAATAGTCCGTAGAAATTTTGGTGTTAGAGAGCCTTGGAGCGGATCTGGACTCTCTGACGGTTGAGGTGTTGGATTATGCGTTGACGACGGCGTAAATGGCGAGGGCGTGGGACGCTTGGGTGAATTGCGTTTCGTAGGCGATATTATCCTCTTTTCTTGTGGACATGTTCTTTCAATGTTGCTATCAGCAGCAAAACAAGTTTCAGAGCCTTCTCCATCCTTTTTCACGGGGTGCCTTGTCTCCTCCGCTTGCTTGATCTCGTTGATGTCATCCTCGACGCGCTCGACGCGTCTACTCAAGCCACTGTTCAGCCTAGACCCCTGGCTCTCGAGCTGAGATTCTTCTTCGTCCTCATCCGAATCTTGGACAAACCCTTTCTGCCGCCATTTGGACATTTGGGCGTGCCTGCATGTCGTAATGCGGTTCGACGTTGGTGGAATGGGCTTCTGCCTGTAAATGGTAGGCATGAACGCGTCGTCCCGTGCTTCGCCTGCTAGCGCGTCCTGGCGGCGGAGGCATGCCGAACTTTTCCCCGCGGAAGTGCTTTCGTCATTCACCTCCACCTCGAAGCGAAGACATCAATAGGTCGCACGCATAACAAGCGAACAAGAATGGCAGGACGTATCGTTCCCATCGCATTGGCAGCGATTATGGGCGTATCAATTGGAGTAGCGACTTTTGATGGCGAGTTCAAGAAACAACGACTCGCACGGATGAATGAAGAGTACCAACGGTATGCACAATCTCTTAGCGCCCTTGTATGCCCCTACTCATACTCTTATTAGAGAGTTGGCTGCTGCCGCTACTTCGAGTGGAGTCAACCCTAGCCCCGCACAGCCTCAGCTCCGGGCTAACGAAGAAACGATTGCCTCCCAACCGCCTGACAATTCCTGGTCGAACATGCTAGGTTTGTGGGCTTGGAAGAAAGAAGCGAAGAAAGAAATAGTGCCTGCAAAGGCAGACATTGAAGAAGCGAATGGGAAGCCTTGATGGCTGCCATCTTTCATTGATTGGCATTTTAAAGATTCAGTCTTTTCTCCAAGTCGTCCCACCTTCCTCGCCGCAACGGATCTAGTCGTTTCAGCTCGCCTAGCCATGACTTCATGTCTTTTGTCGTAAACGTCCCTGTGCCAGCATCGACCTCTAGGTACGCCTCTGCAAGCCCGAGGAGCGCCTCGTATATCCATTTGCAATCCGCCTCATCCTCCAAGATCTCCCGTATATATTCCATCTCATTCTCGTAGTACTTTTGCCGCTCGTCATTAGTCAAATCTTGGACGACTTGGTGGTTTGGTGGACACGAAGGAGACAAAACTGAGAGGAGGTACTGGTGGTAAAACCATATGGATTGGTCGAACGGGTCGGTGTTTATGGCTTCACATATCAAAGACAGCTCTGAATTGAGGAAGGCGCGACGTGCTTTGGAGTCTGCATTACGTTGAAGGAGAATCTTGGGGATAAGTTGGCTGCGGTTGTGCCAAGCGGAAAAGTTGGAGAGGTTGGTCTTAATCATCTTAGTGGTATATTCGAACTCGGATTCAGCGAGACTCTTTGGAGTGTTCTCAGTTGTAGGCTCTGAATCCGCGGTCAAGCGTTCGATTTCCGACACCACAATACGTCTGTAGCTCCAAGCATGGAAATTTCGACTGTCCGCATGCAGCATCTTGTTTATGAGTTGCAGCTCTCCCGACCAGAGCTTATGCGCCGCTTCTACTCCCATCAAGGTCTCTCCCTGGCGCAGGAGCCAGTTGCGATGGTTCCATATCCAGTAGCACTTGGGGAACTTTCGGAGCAGTGCAAACGTGAGTTGCAAGTCATCCTGCAGCAAGTCGTGTGGGGATTGTCCGGGCGTTTCTGCTCTCACCAGAGCCATCAAGACGCGTCTGCGGTGGTTCCATATTGTGTAGTATTCGGGGTTCTCGTTTAGCAGTTTTGTGACTAGGCCGAGGGCTTCGATTGTATATTGCTTCTCAGCGATCTGTAGTATCTAAAGTTAGCCCTGCTCTGGCATTATCCGAGACCAGTCATGTACCTTTGTATTCACCGAATCTGCCAGCTCTTTGTACTGCGCAATCTGCTCAAGCTCCTTCTGTCGAGCCTCCTCAGAACGTACAACAGGACCTGTCCCGCGTGCTATACCGTGCTAGAATTATTAGTCATACTCTATATGTATGTAAGCAGGCCGTCTGCTTACGCTTGCCATGGTGTTTGTTTGAGCAACATGCGAGTTCGCAGCTGCTGTAGATTGGAGCCGCAGTGGGATTTGCCCCACTACGCGCGTGGACCTCCTACCCCCACGTCACCGCCCACGGAGGCTGCCACTCAACACTCCATCAGATCTACACTTAACACACGACATCCTTGAAATTTCATTCGCCATTATTATTACTAACCCAACAGTAAAATTATAGGTGTAGCCAATCTGCTGGCTGCTTTCCTCCATACAGCTTCACATGAACTGAGGTTGGCGACACAAGCCCTTCAGTTTACTCATCTTGGCTCCAGCCGCTCAACATGAACGACACTGCTGATGACGCATTTCCACTGACCTCTGAATACCTCGTACTGCCACTGTCCCCTACAAAGACCGACAGCACAGAAGAGTGGTCATCACCAAGGACACCCAGGTCCCCTCGCAAAAGTCGCAGCTGTCTCTTCTTTCGGGACGTCGACAATGCCATCCGTGACCTTCACCTGACCCCAACATCTTCTCCTAGGAAGTCCAAACTCAGTTCTCATCTTGACGCGCTCTCAGTTCCGGTATTCGACGCAACCAAGTGCGACTCTTCACCGGTGCAGCCACACGATGACTCACCTGTCAAACCACAGCGACTTGCCGCTACCGATCCACCCTCTTCGTATCTATCTCTTGATCTCGCTATTAAACACGCTCGTTCATTACCCGTGATATTTGAATATCCTTTGCATGACGAAGTACCACTTCATCCAAGCAGAATACATAATTCCGGCCCAGATCGAAGGTCATCACTGCCAAAAAGGCGAAAGCATAGCCATCCTGTCTCCTCAGAAGGCTTGGTCGAAAAGCTTACATACTCACGGTTCCCATCTTCGGGATCTAAGGCATCACCTGTCACCCAGGAAGGTCAAGTTCGGCCCATGACAAGCCATATTGACACCCCAGCGAGGAAAAGCAATCCAGATAATAAACTACGCCCATTTCCTTTATGTTATTCGAGTTCTCCCATAAGACCTAGTCGATCCGTAGCCCGAGAAGGCTTGCTAGAGTCGACTCGCTATAGTCAAACAGGCACGCCTGATCGCTTCATAGCCTACCGTCGGCCACCAGCTGTTGCGCGAGAAAGTTTTGAGCTCAATAGTCCTGCAGAACGTCGAAAAACGGAACAGGCTACTAACCGAGGTACTCACACAAACGCAGACGCCTTCAGTCGTCGGTTACGCAGGAGTGGTCGGCTAAATGAAGAGCTGCGTGGGCTTCGAGAGACACATTCAATGATATTGGGAAGGGTCAACGCCAATAGGAGAAATATTCACTTCAGACGAGGTTCTGTGCCCCTAGCTGCTCGCCAGATCAGTACTGGCGCAGTCTGGAACGTTGGTGGACCTTCTGCTGTGAGTGACACGGTGGTAGCCGTATCCACTGGAAGAGGTAGGATGCTCGGTAGTGGAACGAATGCTCCGCTCTACAAATCCGCATTCCTTAGCCGAGCGGATCCTGAAGCTGAGCTAGAAGCATATGCACAGCGACTAGCACTAGCACTGGATATCGACCGTACAGACCGAATACTCCAACATACACCTTTGTGGACTTCTCGAAACTCTCCAGAGTCTAGCGCACCATCACATGGCAGACATGTGTGGCGAGACAGCGCATGGATCAAAGAGAATTTGAGCTCACGTTTGTTTTCTGAATTCCCACAATATCTTCCACTCGATTTTGGGCTAATGCTTCAATGAAGCACAACGTCAAGTACCGCAGAAGCGAAGAACTGTGCCAATACTGCCGTTCAGATAGGTGCTAGAAATCCCCGAGTTTATTGAAGCTTACCCAACCCACAGTTCTCGACGCACCTGACCTTCGAGACGACTACTATTGCACCCTAATCGCATACTCAGATACCTCCAAATGCCTTGCTGTCGGCCTAGGGAACTTTGTACACATTTGGTCAGAGCGGAGTGGTGTGAACACACCAGAATCACTCAATGCGAGACCGCCAAACAGTATCCCCGTGGATCGGCACGTTACATCCCTCAGTTTTTCGTCAGAGTGCGGTGGCCAGGCAATCCTCGCTGCAGGACGAGCAGACGGACGCATCTCACTTTGGAGCCCCTTTGATTCAGAACCTCGCTTTGATGTTACACAGCCCAAGGCAGTATCATGCGTAGCTTGGAGACCTACTATTGTGCAGCGCCCTTCTCTTCGCGATAGAGCAATGACCGTCTCAACCGAAGAGTTGATCATCGGAGATGAAGTGGGCCATATTTACTTTTACAGCGTTGAATGGCCCTCGGAGACCCAAAGCGCGCTCTTTGGCTGGCATGGCGCCATGACCCTTATCGTCCGTCTAACAATCCACAGCCAACAAATCTGTGGCCTCACATGGTCTCCAGATGGCGAGCTATTCGCAAGTGGCGGAAACGATAACAACTGCAATCTCTTCGAAACGAAGAAGATCCTCCGCCCGAACCCACCAGGCCAAGACACGTCAGCTTTGCTCGACGTCCGTCAGGGACCGACGGGAGAATCCATCTACACAGTGTCGAATCGCGATGACTCAGTATTGCATCTCACTCCCTCCGCAGCAAAGCACACATGGACCCTCAACGCTGCCGTCAAAGCAATGGCCTTTTGTCCTTGGCAACGCGGACTCATCGCCATTGGCGGCGGCTCAAATGACCGCTGTATCCACTTTTACCACACACGCTCGGGTACCTGTCTTGCAACCATCGACTGTGCAGCCCAGGTCACTAGTCTTATCTGGTCGCAGACGCGGCGTGAGATAGCTGCAACGTTTGGCTTTGCCCAACCAGAACATCCGTATCGTATTGCGGTGTTTGCGTGGCCTAGCTGCGAGCAGCTCGTTGCTGTGCCCTGGTATGATGAGAGTCGTGCTCTGTGCGCCATTGCATACCCTGGTGGACCTACAAGCGGAGCACAGCTGGACGACGACAGTAACAACGGAAGAGCAAGAGGCGAAGATGGTGTTTGGTCAAGGAGAGGTGTGGAAGAGGGATGCATAGTGGTTGCGGCTAGTGATATGGCAATTCGATTTCATGAGATATGGTCGGACCGTCGAGGTAGCGTGCCATCAGGCGGACTACTGGGTAATGGGGCAGTAGGTTTGCTGGGTGGGAGCGACATCCTAGAGGGACCATATGCTAGGGGTATTGAGAGTCAGGGCACAGTGATTAGATAAGTTCAACAGCCTCATGAATGAGAGTGCCTAGAGGCAATAGCAATTATGCTTGTTTGCTCAATAACACTCCCAACGAGATTATAACACTCTGTAAGTACCCAGGAATCATGGCAACAGTGCTCTGCAAAGGTGCCGGTACATAGCTGTCGCAAAGTACAGACGGGAAAAATAACAAGGCGAGATGCAGAGATCATACGTGGCGGTCGTGAAGTGATGCAATTGTTTATTCAGACAACTGCTTGAAACAGTCAGTGGTATGAGAAGCGCCTATCCCCTTGAATGCCCGAAGTTTTCATTCAGATACAGGAGCCCACTCCCTTATTTTCGTGTCGACGCCAATGTAACCATTTCACGACCCAATCATGAATTCATGATGATCCTCTAGTGCTTCATGGAAGACGCCCTCCTCTTGCGGGCCTCGTCGTGAGCAGCCTTAGCGTCGTTGATACGCTTGGACAGGATCTGAGCGTACTCGTTCTACCATGTTGTTAGTTTTTGATTCTGTACATAAATATAGAATGTACGTACGGCAGCATCCTTGGAAGCCTCCGCTCGGCGGCGCTTGAGTGCGAGCCTGTGACGCTTGTGCTGGAGACGCTGAGGAGTGACCAGACGCTGGATCTTGGGGGCCTTGGTGTAGGGCCTGGCGCCCTCCTTCTTGGGCTGAACCTCACGACGGATAACGAACTTGCGGACCTACGAATAACATTGTTAGTTCTCAAACCTTTATAATTACTAGGCTCACTTCTTGCTCAGACTCAATCCGCTGCTAGTCGCAGGAAAGAGCGAGACTCAATCCGCTGGGCGAAGCAGGATTGGCGAAGAAGCTATGAGAAAACTCACATCATCTTCCTTGCTGAGACCGAAGAAGCGGCGGATCTTGGTCGCGCGCTTGGGACCGAGGCGCTTGGGGTGGACAATGTCGGTCAGGCCGGGAATGTCCTCGTCACCCTTCTTGACGATGCTGAGAGCCAGGACGGAAAGGTCCATGCCGACAATGCAGCCACGAACGGACTTCCTCTTGCGCTCACCAGTGCGGCGGGGGCGGTAGCAGGAGTGGCCGTCAGAGAGCAGGAGTCGGACACGGGTAGGGTGCATGACACCCTGCTTCATTGGGAAACCTTGCTTGTCGTTTCCACCGGTGATCCTGAAGATGTAGCCCTTGAACTCGTCGCCGACGCTGTCGCCAGGGACTTCGTGACCCATGCGGCGCTCCATGAAGACGCGGAGCTTGCGCTCATCGTCAATCTCAATCAGCTTCTGGGTGCCATTGTTGGGGTAGGAGATGTTGAGCTTCATCTTGACTGCGGCGTCTCGACGGCGTGTGGAAGCTGCAACGTTAGTAGGTGGTCGTGAGAGTCTGAATTGGAGATTTCGCAATCTGCTTTTCGAAAGGCCTCGCTTACGCAGTGGTGCGCGCTAGTGTCCTTGGCGTATCACGTGCACACGTGCCTCACAGCGCGAACATGGACAACAAAAGTTAAGTGTTTTTTTGTGAGTCACGGTGGTAAATAAGTACTTTCTTTGAATTCCTGTAATTCAAGATACAAGTGACCGTTCACAACATTCATGATCGCTTAATCACGCCCCGATGCGAGAGCTACGCTTCAGTGTACAGGGTAGGGCTGGTCGCAACATCAACGTCGTAATCGACTAAAAACGGATGATCGCATCATTCTTTCCATCAGGTGAAACTTCCAAGGTACACCGGTAAGCTGGCATCTTAAGTCAAGTTCAGCCATAACTTAATGGCTATCTCTATTTCCTCGCTGTACACATATAGCAATGCAGTCTCAGATTAGACGTATTCGTTTCATTCCATATGCGCTGCAACTCCTGCAGAAGCCAAGTACTATGCTAATCGACGTGCGCCCGCAATTCATGCTAACCCCAGATCCGATGCACGGAACCAGCTCAGAACCGAGCATTTCCCAACCCAGTAAATCACAAACGCCGAAGCCGTGCCATGCTTTGAATCATGCGCATGTAATGCTTTTTTGATAACACATAAGAAAGAAAAGAAAGAAAGAAACCCCCGAAAAACAATGACATGAGGCCTCAGTGCATGAGCTCGACTGGTGGCCTGGCGGTGCTGGTACTCATGCCTTGAGCCTTTTGCGAAGCAATAGGTCCCTCGACACCCTCCATTGCATCGAGGGGCGTCATAGCCTCAGGTGTCTCGGTTGTGTCTTCAACAGATATGGCTGGAAGGTTAGGCGAGTCGCCATGGTCCTCCGGGTGGTAGACTACAGTTGTGCTGCCTGTCCGCCTCCTGGTAATAGTGTTGCTTCCGTTATCAGTAGGTGACGAGGCCTCGGGGTTTGCATGGAGCTTGGCTAGTGCTGCTGCCAGATCCTCAGGGTGGACAATTGTGTTGGGCGCATCCTCTTCCTTTGTTTCCCAGCCCATGGGCGGCGACGGTGGTGGCGAGATAAAGAAGAGTCGATCCGACTTGGGCAGTGCCAGGTGCTGGTCTGAGGGGTTCATGGGTGTGTTTACGCCAAAGTATACGCGGATACGGAAGCCCATAAGCTGCTCGCCATCAAGAGCCTGGCGAACTTGTATCGCAGAGTCGGTATCGAAGAAGGAGACCACTATACGACGGAAAGATTTGAGCGGTGCCCATGTGTGCACTTTCGCATGTTGGTTGATTGTTTCGCGGATCTCGGTAAGAGTAGATAGTTGGAAGATTTCGGGTGCCAAAAGATTCTGAGTCTTGTTAGTACAGCAGCTGCAAGTCGTTCGATACATTACTTACGGTGATTATGAGAGTGTTTGAGGGTGGTGATGGCTCGACTAGTGGTGGCAAGTCTGACAGGTCGATAGAAAGCGGTGACTTGCTTCGTGATGATGCGCGAGAGCGCTGTGGCGATGGGATGGTGGCCTGCATGCTTGATATCATGGATGCTAGAGGAGCAGATATTTTCTGAATGTCTGGTGGGTTGAGTAGCTTTGGTGAGTTGGGGATTAATGTTGTGACAGAGTGCGTCTTATATCAAACATTGCCCTCTGACGGCGAGTGGTTCCAGCTTCGGCATGCCAGCAGCAAGCGTTGCTCCGCCTCAATTCGCCAAGCCTAGAATTTGGCCGTCCACACCTGCAACCATTGCCAGGACTGGGCACCACTGCACTGCCCCCCATACTCTACTCCTCAACACGTTGCGTAGTGAGGGGTCACGGGCCTCGGAGACGCGTCTTTGATGGAGACTCAGCGGACAACATCACGGTGCGCAAAGAAAAGGAGAAGGCCTCAGCCTCGTTGTTGCACACTCGCCTTCAACTCCGCCCCCAGCCGGACGAAGGAAAACTCTAGCAGCATCGGCTTTAGGCCACAGAATGATATCCGCACAGCGCTGAAGCAATAAGCCTACTGTTAGTGTCCGCCTTGGCTGTGTTCAGACTGACTATACTGCATACACGCTGCAACAGCCGTTGTCTTTCCAACTCGGCAAATGATAGAGTCTTTGATTGGCAGCAGACTCAACAACGTCACTGCTCGTGCTGCGCCGTACGACCTGACAGGGTAATCCATTATACTGGTTGGTTCAACTAGCAACATGACCCTAGGCAGTCCTGTGCACGTCGACTTTGTCAGCCGATAGTAGCAATCTAGTAGTGTCTTACACGCGACAACTCTCCCGTGCCTGACTTGCGGCGTATGTTTCGATAAGAGGTGTCGCAAGCACCTTGCGCACAAGGCTGGATGCAAGTTGCGCCTTGTCGCGCTAACGTCTCGAAGTCCGCAGGCTCAGCATCTTTGCTGAGCTGGCACGTTTCTTCTTGATGCTATCGACTCTTGTTGCATTGGCAAGCCGCCGATAACATTGACTTCTTTCTAGCACTGTAGAATCACTGGCGCACATATGACAATGCTGTAATTCATTTCTAAGCTTCTTCGCCATATTACATGGCACTTGGATGGTTAGTATCATGCATGGCACTACTCTACGAAGTACCAAAGTACCAGAGAACACTCTAGGCCATGCGAACCATCGGGGCAAACCGAGCCTCACATTACCAATCTGTGGCGCAGATGTGGCGCATGGGGTATTCAGCCGCAATCGGCTTAGGCCGCCTCTCAGCTCCAAACTCACCTCAAAGAATCTCCGTATAGCACGACGACCCTAGCCAGCACCACCCCACACACGCCAACACGTACCTTTTGCTCATCCATTCCAGTCGCCTCAGTACCTCGGCTCGCTTGCGACTTTCACGACCCCTCAGCCCCCTTCTCACCCACACAACGACGCGATGGACTATGATCCAGATGGCGGCCAAATCAACGTCCGCTTCCTCCAGGTACACCGCCCGCTCTGTCTACCTTGGCGGATACGTCGAGCTAACACAGCCATGCGTAGGCCGACAACCAGCGCGCCCACTTCATTGTTCAGAACTTCAATCTCGAGACCGCAAATGCACTTCGCCGTGTAATGCTCGCCGAGATCCCGACGCTTGCCATCGATGTTGTCGAAGTGTTTGACAACACATCGGTCCTTGCCGACGAGTTTGTCTGCCACCGACTTGGTCTCATTCCCTTGTCGTCAAAGGGCGTAGACGACCTGTTGTATTCGCGCGACTGCGACTGCGAAGGCTACTGCGACAACTGCAGCGTCGTTCTTACCCTCAATGCCAAATGCACAGGAAGCGAGGTTATGAAGGTGTATGCGCGCGATCTGGTCATCGAGTCGAGGCCGCCAAACGACGAGTTAGGACGGCCAGTGATTACGGATTCAGAGGGGACGGGCAGTTGTATCGTGAAGCTACGCAGAGGCCAGGCCATCAACATGAAGTGCATTGCAAAGAAGGGTATTGCAAAGGAACACGCAAAGTGGGCGCCCAGTGCAGCGATTGGATTCGAATACGATCCCGCAAATAAGCTGCACCACCTGGACTACTGGCACGAGGAAGACGCGGAGAAGGAGTGGTATGTATAGTCTTGTTGAGTGGAGTGAAGGGATCGCGTCGAACTAACGATATGCCCGTAGGCCCAAAGACGAAGCCCGTGTCAATCTCGACGGCGGCCCACCCAACCCCGACGAGCCCTTCAACTACAACGCCGTGCCCACGCGCTTCTTCTACGACGTCGAGACAGTCGGTGGTATCGAGCCCGATCAGATTGTCACAAAAGGAATCCAACGGTTACAAATCAAACTTGCCGAAGTCCTCAAAGAACTATCTGGTGGCATTGGAGACCACGAGGACTTCGGCGGTGCCCAAAGCCCCATGATGAATGGCGGAGGCTACGGCGATGCAGGAGGTTACACGCCGGTGGGAGGCCCCGGAGGCTATGGCGGTGCCAGTTCCTGGGGTGGTGCAGCCCAAGGAGGTACCACGCCATATGGTGCTACGCCTTACGGCCAGGGCTGGTAGATGTATGACGAACTTGGAAGGGAGATCCTAGGGAAATTGAAATACCCAATATACTCTGATTGGGTTTTAAAACAAATGCATGGTCTGGCGTTCGAAAATAGGTTGGGCGTCGTCACAAACAGAGAGAACGAATTCTTATTCAGAATGGAGCAGATTGTGGAGGGGGAGTCGAAAGCAAATGTCAATTGACCTTTTCTCTCTTTCCTTCAAGATTTTTCTTCTTCTTTCATCATCATTGTCCATCAATAAGCTAATATTACAGATACACAACTTCGCAAAGTTACGTCATTTAGGTTAATTTTGGTGCGAAACATTTGTTTGCAGATGCGTGTGTGAGAGAGGGGAATATATGTACACATTGTCTCCATAAAAAGAAGAGAATTTCCAAGTGTAAGCCGATGAGTATGGCACATACACAGGAAGGAAAACGCCTTTTTTCCCCAAAATGTACCGCTGCCTTTCTTTTTGGAGCAGCGAAGCCAAGGTAGGTAGTCATACAGATGCGAGAAAAAAAAAGAGTCTGAGTCGTCATAGATCGTGTAGGAGTTTGTAAATTAGGCATTCTTTACAACGCCAACCTTTGCTGGTCGCAGTACTCTGCCGTTGAGCTTGAAGCCCTTTTGCTGTGTGTGGAAGCAAGTGCCGTCCTCCTTATCTGGCTGCGGTGCCTGGAACACTGCCTCATGGACATTGGGATCGAACTTCTCCGCCGACTCCGAGGGGTCGAATCGCTCCAATCCGTGCTTTTTGAGTGTGTTGATGAGAATGGTGTCGGTCATCTTGATGCCATCGTGCAGGGCAATCAGATCAGTGTTGTCCGACTTGAGCTTCTCCTCTGGCACCGTGCCAAGGGCGCGGTCGAGGTTGTCGACCGACTCGACGAGATCGCGGGCAAAGCGCTGGATGGCAAAGTTCTTTGCGCCTTCAATTTCGCGCTTAGTGCGCTCTTGGAGGTTGCGGAAGTCGGCGACTGAGCGGAGGTATTTGTCCTGTCAGGCATTGTTAGTTGTTTGCCCCTCCTTTTCCTGTGTCTTGGGGTGTGGCATACCTTCAATTCGACAATTTCCTTGTCCTTCTTCTCTAGCTGCTCCTTCAATTGTGATACCTCGTTCTTTTCTGCGGGCGCATCCTCCTTCTTCTCGGCTGCTTCGCCTTCCTTTGCCGGCGGGGCATCTGAATACCATCGGATGGCGGGTGTGGCTACTGCTCGTGTGATGGGGAACTGTTGACGTAGTGGCGCAAAAGCCCGTATTTGGCGGGCAGCCTGTTGCCTCGAGGCGCGGAGTATAGTTCTTTGCAGCATGTTGTGTGTTGATATGTGAAACCTACGAGGGTGGAGCGAGATGATTGTGCGGCAAGAAAAGGTATGTAGTTAGAATGTGGGATGCAATGATGTTGATCGTCTTCGAGAAAATTTCGGAGCTGTGACGGGATTGCCCAGCGCACCCACCCGAACAGGGTCCAGCCTTGCCGTCCCGAGGTCGGATCTTCTCCGAATATTCGCCTTTGATCTACTTTGAGATCTCTGACTTGATTCTCTAGGGCTCAATTCCATGATGCGTGATGCGTAATGCGTTCTTCGCCAATATACTCCCTCCGCATACGCACTTTTGTGTCTCGACATGATGCGCCTCCCTTTGCATCGGTGCAGAAGCCTATCAAGGCTGCCTATTATCGAGGAGGGACATCGCGGGCAGTCATGATCCAACCTCAGCATCTCCCCAAAGAGCGCGCAAAATGGCCGACCATCTTCCGCCAGATCATGGGAAGTGGCGATTCCTATGGACGACAACTCGATGGTATGGGCACGGGCATATCGAGTTTGAGCAAGATATGTCTAATCGAGCCCTACGGAAAAAGGTTTGCTCCTGGTGTACCTGCAACTCGCTTTCGTACAGGGTACGGTGGGATAGATGCAGCTCGAGAAACTGCTCAAGACGTACAGGCTCAAGAGAAAGCACGGCAGAATGTTGATGGCCAGGAAGTAGACGTTGACTATACTTTCGTAGGCCTGGGCATCGAGAACAATGAAGTCGACGTTGCAGGCAATTGTGGGAACATGAGTAGCGCCATCGGTCCCTATGCATACAATGCAGGTCTCCTTCCGCCTCGAATCTATGCACAGGGTGACGGAGAGGTCACAGTCAGAATACGGAACACCAACACCGGCAAGTTGATAAACTCTACATTTACAGTTATCGGGGCCCAAGCTGCTGTTGTGGGAGATTATAGTATTGACGGAGTGACTGGAAACGGTTCAAAGATCAGACTTGACTTCAAACACCCGTATGGCAGCAAGACTGGTAAAGTGCTTCCTACAGGCAAACGGATAGACAACATCGCAGGCTACAAAGTATCCTGCGTAGACGGAGCAAATCCGGCGGTCTTCGTCCGCGCAGACGATGTTGGCGTAGAGGGTACCATTCTTCCCAACGACTTCAACAAGCTTCCGGACAAGCTCGCATTACTCGAAAACATACGGAAAGCCGCAGCAGTGGCAATGGGAATTGCAACAACAGAAGATGAGGTACCCCGTACTATTCCCAAGATCGGTCTCGTGTCGCAGTCATCCACTCATCCTGTACTATCCGGAAAAACACTTGTGTCATCGCAAATGGATATTGTCCTCCGTTTCCTCTCAGACACGCAACCCCATAGGGCTATCCCATTGACTGCAGCATTGACAACAGCAGTCGCAGCTCGCATACCTGGGACCATTGTTGAGCAGATGCTAGCTCCTGACCCTTTGATGGAGGGTGCAATCACCATTGGTCATGGCAGTGGGCGATTACAAGTCAATGCTACCATGGACGAAACGAACAAACTCATCCCAGTCACTGGTACCGTATATCGAACCGCTAAGAGACTGTTTGAGGGAGAAATCTTCTGGACCGACAACGTTGGTGAGGCTTCTGAAGCTGGCACCATTTATGGCAGCAACGGTCGACACTCTCTCGGTCTAGCATTTGTACTTGAAAATAGAGGGCAAAGCTCGTCTCATCTATTTGAGGAAGATGCGCATCAGAAACAAGAAGAGGCAAGTGAGCAAAAGCAAGTATCGCAGATTGAACAGGTCATCAACCCAGCCGAAGATGGCGAAAAAGAAGCAAAAGTATCAAGACTCAGCTACCGACCGCTTCCTGATCCTCATCGAAAGAATATCTTTGCATCTTTCCCGGACCATCCTGCCACACCTCTCACATCGGCTCTCCAGAAACTCCATGCACAAACTACCCGCCTACTTTCTGACCCGGATCTCACAAACCGCGACTACAATCCAGAGCTCCCAGGCACTATCAGGCATGTGCAGCTTAAACTATTATTCGCTGGTCGTACGCAGCAGGTGACAAACGAGAAAGCTAGCGAGAAGGCTAGCGAGAAGTTAAAGGTAAGGATGGGGAAGATGGAGAAGAGAGCGAAGAAGAAGGTGGAAAAGAAAGAGAAGAAGAGAAGGTTGCACGAGGCGAGAGAAGTCAAGAGGAAGAGAAAGGAGGTTCTGTTATTTAAGAAGGCTCTTGAGAGTAAAAATGGGAGTGCGAAAAATCAGGAGACAAAATCAGAGTTTTGGTGCCAGTTCTTGCCTTGAGAGAAAAATAAATAGTAACTATCCGAATGAAATCATAGTCGATTAACTATCTTCGGTGCGCTTCTTATATCTCTCTTGTATCCACACTTTTTTCTTATCAAAGTCACCCATTTTGTTTATTATTTTCACTCACCAAACCTCATGTCGCTATAGCATGTCTTACGTGTACTTATTCAAGATGATCTATTGTCTACTATATCACTTGATGTACTACGAGACGAAAAATAGTCAAAAAGTGTCACTGATACATTCCTCATCTGCCCAAGAGTAGCCATTCATGCTCGACAAGATTAACAGATATTTCGGTTAGGAGGAACTCTCAATCTATTCAAGATATCTAGTAGCTTCAACAATTCAGGAGGAACATAAGGTTATGATGCGTCGTGGTCTCGTATAGGCAAAGTTATTTCCCCGTCATGTTGCTGATATTACCAAATTCGTTCCATTCTCCAAAACGACTTGATGAGAAACTACCCTTACCAAAGACCCATGGTGAGTCGGCAGGTTCATCGGAAAAATCCGGTTGAACGGCAACAACTGGTGATGGATCTTCCATTTCCTTTCCCTTACAACTTTGTTGTGGTGGTCAAATGATACAACAATGTTTTCGCCATCACCCCGCAATTTCGACATTGCCGCTTCTTTCCAACCCCTCCGGGTTGATATGTCCCTTGCAATCCCTTGACTCCAATTACTGCATTCGGTTTTGATGTTCAATTATCGTATGATCTCTCGCACCATAAATGTGTGTACATGGGTTGTACTCCCTACTAGCCTTGGCCTATCCTAACTCGCCACCAGAACATCCGACACACTCACTTACACTTGCTGCATGCCAACTCTCATGATCCCAACATCTCGCATTGCCTTCTCTTCTTATCGTCACACCAGCAAAATGCAATCTCCACTCGCTGCCCCACTCCCATAGCTATCCTCTATTCCGTTTCCATTCGCCTCTACTACAAACACCCCATGTCTCGCAAGCGAATGAACCCAGTAAGTATGCATATACGAAAGTGAACGCCGATATAGACCCTAGCCTTCATCCTAAGCCAGATGAACGCGTCACCTTCCCTGACGACGATGATCAATGTAAAGAACTAGTAACAGTTGAGTATGTACATGCTGCAAGGCCCTGTGCAGCTCTTTTCGGGCCGTTGTGCATGTTCATCACATTGCATGCATACACCGGAGTTGTTATTACTATAACACCAAGATTCCTGGCGATAAAGTGGGGTGAGGCCAGTTATCGTGACCTGAACTAACCCGCATACATCCCTAACGATGCGCCAGTCCCACTCTTAAAAAGGCATGGGGAGGCCAGGGTCCCGAATCCATCAGGACCATACTTTTTCAGGTTTTCCGACTAGATGGTCAATCGGGGATGTATCTTGCGTCGCTTCTTCTTGTAAGTATTGTCGTTTGGTCGCTGCATGCAAGGATATCATGTCCACCCCATTCCCCCTCCCATTCCCCACTCGAGGCGAGGTGATTAAAGTTGCCTTTCGGGCCGCGCTCTGGGGGCTAGTATGCACGCAAGCGTGTTTTGCATTGCCGCGCAAGGCACGGTAAGGGACACAGGACGCTTCAAGCGCAAATCATTCGATGTGGGTCGTTGATATAGCTGGGGGAGGAAGAGTTTTAGTTGTAGTCGTTGCTGCTAAGGATGATACTAATGTACGGTCGTAAACGTGAGGAGGTGAGGGAGGACTCGATGCGAGGCGTAGAGAACACAATCGGAATCCGACGTCAATGCTCTTAGGTGATTGCTGCTTTCGACAGCGAGTTACCGAATGCGGTATTTGGAGACAGGAAAACAATGCATGTGACTCCATTCGACATTTCTGCTTTGGCCTCTCCCGTTCTGAGGTCACAACACCAGGCAGGATACACCCGCACAATGCCATGTCCCACCACTTGGAGCTATGCCCCTCAGCCACCCATGCGCCAGTCTCGTCTTTTGCTATCGTCCTATTTCCCGCAGAACCTAAGATAAGACCGCTATCAAGGTCATTGCCTGCAAACATCTCGCTCGCCGTATCTAACCCGAAGCCACAACCTTAAAAACGTACGAGTGTACCAAATAGACATTTAGGGGGGGAAGGTATGGCAAAGCAGGAAGGAGAAAGAAACAGCCTAAGCGCAATATCGTGGCGTCCATCAAACCACTGCAAGCGATGGCCGAACCTCCCAATTAACCTTTTGCCCATGATACAGCCACCACAATCCAAGATTTCCAGAAATACCGATCAGACTAGAAGTAAAAGAAAAACAAGCATTCAAGAGACACTGTAAAAATAAAAGTAAATCTCACCACCCCCCACATGGTAAACGTTCCACACCGTCTGTGCTTCTGAAGTCCTACCTATTTACACTCCATTTTCCCACGCTAACTGCGGCCCCGAAAACTCTAAACCCGCGAACAAAACAAGATGAGCAAGGCCTCCCATTTCAAATCTCGATCTTGATCTCGATCGAGATTCAAGAAAAGGGAAAAGAAGGGTACACCATACCAAAATCACGCAAAAAAAGGGTCAACGATTGCGAAATAACGTGAAAGAAGGGCGAACGAGAATAGGGTCCCTTTTCAGGGTCCTTTTCTTCCTGCAGGGTCTCTTCAGGGTCCTTTTTTCCCACCCCATCGTCCCGTTCCCGTTGACCCTTAACACAACCACCACCAACATTCTTTCCCTTCATCATCTCCAATCATCATCGTCATCACATCCATCACATCCTTCGGCACTCGGGCTTTGCGGTAACATACACACACACGCGCACATACGCACATACGCAACACCCGTCACATACCACATACGCCTGTCCACCACCCACACATCCACCCGTCAAACACCTTAAACCCCCCCCCCTTACAAACGCAACCGCGCACTCCGGTTGCCGAAAGAGAAACGTCGCAGGACAAAAAAAGCCGCTCCTCCCCTCCCCTCCCCTCCCCCCTACTTCAACTTACATTTCCCAGCTAGTCAAATAGAGTTTTTCGCAGATACCGGGGTGTACTTACATGTGGCAAGGCACGGGCGTTCGGTGTCTCTCTTTCCCCGGATCGCCGATTGTACATTGAACTCACGGTGCAGATGTATTCCTGTGCGTGTTTTTGGTTACTTTGGGGCTGGGGCTGGGGCTGGGGCTTTGCTTCCACCCCCCCTCCCCCCCCCTTCGGTGTAAGCGGGTGTGGGATTGTGGGTTGGGAAAGCTTCGGAGTGTGCTGGTGTGTGCATGCGGGTTAAAGAAGAAAAATGAGGGGTTGGATGCTGCCGGGTAGGAGTGGGGAGGCGGCGCTGGGTATGGGTGGGGTAAGGTTTTTGTTACGGGTAGGTTAGATAGATAGATATGTGTGCGTGTGTGTACGTGAATTACTTTAGATGTGTAATAGGTAGATAGTGAGTGTGCGGACTGCTCACTATGATTCTACTATTACAACGTCTATCCCTACTATTACCATAGCTATTCTGTGCGAATAAGTGACAAAGAGGAAATACGAAGCATAGCTGAAAGGCCAAATGCACCATCTTAGCGCTCCGGCAGTTGAGTCGTGAAATGTGTTCATCGACCGATCACCTTTGAACTTTGTTTCTTTCGTCCGATAAACGTTTGCCGTTAGCTATACATTGAGTAAGTGTCCAAGGAGAATTTACACTTTCCTACACACGGCTTTGCTTTGAAAGTTTGGCACCTCGCAACACTTCGCTAATCCCGTTATCCTGGTACATATGTACAAGTGCAGGTGCCTTTTCCCCCGCACGTCTCCCTTTTTTTTAAAGAAAAAAACTGCTGGGTGCAGCTGGGTGCTGGTGCGAACTCTGTGATACCGGTCAAAAGGGCGCCGATCATGCAGGGTAGTAACAGAGTTTGGAATGTGCGTGCGCGCATGCGCAAACCTTTTGCTGCCCTTCCCACATGCTGTTTCTCTTCTCCATTATACGACCCCTATACTTTACTATTCTACCGGACGAATCGGTAAATATCAAGATATGATTGATATCGGGCGAAGGAGGTACAGTACCTGCCCCCAAATCACTAGGACTCGACTAAAGTATATAGCCGAATCCTGAATCCAAACTCTAACGCCCCCAACGCTCTGTAAAGGGCAAGAAAATGTCCCATTCCCGAACGCCTTGCCGCACGCCCCGATATCATTCCAACGTTCGGTTGCATGTAAAGTACCTCTCCAGCGCCGACTAGCGTGCGCATGTCGATACCCAGCATTGAGGCCCGCGGAGCAACTCACCACAGACCACCACCCAGAAATCACATGCCTATGAAGAAAACGTGGCGATCACCACCAGTCCGGAAACCTTGCGCAAATCATGCCTGCCCATCCAAGCAATCCCGTAGTCGGGCAAGCATGGCATCAGGTGGATGAGCCCCTCGCCGGAACGGAGCGGTCGATCGTGGTTTGTGCGAACCTGTCGAGTAGTCTAACAATCGCGGAGAAAGAGACAAACAGGGGAAAGGGCGACGATTATGTGACTCGCAGGATCGGGATTGTCTAGATTTGCTGACAGTCGGGGGACATCTCGAGGGCCGGACATAAAAATGTGCCGGCATTAGCAGCAGGGTCGTCTCTAGACCGCCTCTGGTACGGTATGTGGACCTGGGGCAAGCTGAGATGAAGATGGACTAAACTAATAGGGCGACCTCCGTGGCGTTAGCCTCGTCTCTCTATCTCTCTCTCTCTCTCTCTCTCTCTCTCTCTGCAACTAGTACTGAATCAAGTCGTGTCCTTGATACAAACTGCACTTGTCATTCAATACGAGACCTGAGGTGCACGCGCTCAACTCTCGTATCTCTACCAGCCATGGCGACATTTACGTCTAGTTTGCCCGTGCTTGTATGGACGCCACTCTGACCGAATGCAAGTCATATCACGGAGGTACTGCACGTTGCGCAACCCTGATTTGCGCTAAGTCAAGAAGTTTGACGACCATATAAAGTTCACACTGATGCAGGCTAAAATTGCACTAGCCACATTAGCTCGCATCACATGGCGCAGCGAACGCAGCGAGTGCCTCAGTGTGGCGTCGTCCTCAGCCAACATGTCAAACCGGGTTGACAGCGGAATTGTCTTGAGCACCTGCCACGTGTTTTAGCGAGCAAAATATACGATTAGTCTGCATATAATTTCACTAATGCAAAAGTAGTGCGACACCACGTGATGTAGCAGTGACTGAACCCCTAGTTACGGGATCCTGGCATGCGATCTGCAGATCATCGTAGTGCCCGTAATATGTCATTAGGAAGAAAGAGCAAAGTCGTGATGGTGACCCTAACGCCAAAACCGCCTTGAACGCCGAGATCCATGTGTTGACTGATCACTGTTGAATCAGTCGTCGTCTCTGTTCTAGTCGACAGGAGCGTGCTTGAAGAGGAAGCTAACACTCTCTCCGTTGTGGGTACGTCTGCAAGCCTCGGCAAGCTGTGGTTCATAGTCAGACTCTGAATTTAACCGTCCATCGCATGGTTAGCCACTTACAGTTGGACTGATGTCAATGGTTTCAATGCGGTCGCAGAGTTCCTTCTTGTCTTCGTGAGGAACAGTGTTGGTGACAACAATCTTCTTGAGCTTGCTGCCATTGAGGGCCTCGATGGCATTTCCACTGAGGATACCATGTGTAACAATAGCAAGCGCATCCTTGGCGCCCTCGGAAATCAGTACGTCTGCTGCTTTGACAAGTGTGCCACAAGTGTCGGCCATGTCATCGACTAAAATTGCCGTCTTGCCGCGTACATCTCCGACCAGCACCATTCGTGAAACTTCATTGGGGCGAGTTCGCTCCTTGTGAATAAGAGCAAATCCAAGATTCAAGCCGTCTGCTATAGAAGTTGCCCTGCCATTGGTCAACACTGCTATTCACTGGAGCCTGACAAGGGGCGGAGGGAGGAGGGGTTGTGCTTCCCGCCCACATGATGCAGTGGCGTGTTGCTACATCACACAGCACCCTTGCAAAATGGCGCGCTTAGGTGGGTTGCACCTTGAACTGCTTGAGATCTTTGACGCTAACATCAGGAGTATCTTACCTCTTTGCGCCGCCTGCATCTGGACTGACAATGACACAGTCCTTGACGTCTAGGTTCTCGCGGATCCAGCGGAGCGTGCTCGGCTCGGCGTACAGGTTATCAACAGGGACGTTGAAGAAGCCCTGGATTTGGCTAGCATGGAGGTCCATTGTGATGACATGATTGCAACCGGCGGTCTGGAGCATGTTCGCCATGAGCTTTGCTGTGATTGGTGCTCGAGACTTGTCCTTCTTGTCCTGACGAGCATAGGGGAAATTTGGAATCACTGCCGTAATGCGGCGGGCAGATGCCGTCTTGCAGGCGTTGATCATGATGAGCAGTTCCATCAGAGCATCGTTGATGTCGCCTGGTGGCGTGGATTGCAAGATGAAGACTGTAACATCGTAAGTTGAGGCTCGCTAGACATGGATATGCTACACAACAGGAAGCAGTCCATACCATCTTCATCTCTCACAGATTCGCCAATGGTCACGGACGTCTCCTGGTTCGAGTATTGAAGTACGAGAATTTTGGTGAGTTCTATGCCTAGTCTGTGACGACATTAGTGACGCTGCACCAACATGTTTCATCAATGTCGGAGCGTTTTCTTTTTTTCTTGCTTGCACAGAAGCAAGCCGGATTTAAAAATATATAGCGTCGTTGTTGTTGCATGCACGCTGGATCTGCACTGGCCTCATGGCAGATGGAGATGACCGCAAGTGTCCACGCCTAGTTGTAGTCCCAAGAAGCACCGGGAAGCAAAGACTTGAACGTACCGATCAGCCACAAGGCGGGCAAGCTCGGGATAGCTGTTGCCAGTCAGCAACTTGATACTGTTAGTAGCCATGGTGGTGATAATGACGGCGAGAGAGAATGCTGCCGTCTAAGATATGTCACCTTGTCACCAAAGGCCAAACTTTTTCGCACAAAATGGCGGGCACGGGCCATGCGGAGAAAGGTGCCGCCGAGGGGAGAGCCGGCCATGTGGTCGCGGCAGACGATAGATGAACCCCCGCGATTACAAACCCCTTCGTCCTCAGCATCTCGAAACCTTCAAACTGTGGCAAAAGGTATTGCGACCCAATCTACATAACATTCGGTCAGCATTTCCATGGCCATCCGCGTCGGGTGGTGGCTGAGGTCTGCCGCTTCGTTGGGCCAAGGCGAGTTTGCCCGCTTTTAGTCTTGTTCTGAAACTCGGGAAGCGGCACACGGCTGCACCTATGTTTGCTGGTGCTCTCTACACCTACACCTAGGCCAGGGCCTACGTAGACGTAGAATGTCTTTCCGAAAAATAATCCACATCTGATGTCAGCAGCCATGTGGCAACTGTATACGAAAGTAAGCAAGCACGCATCAAAGTTAATGTCAATGCTGTAAGCAAATGCATAGAAGGGCGAGATTTTTTTTGCTTGTAGCCTAGTAGTCCGTGCAAGTTCCCTTTTCGCAAAGTCTCCTTTTTTTACAAATTCCTGCCCCACCATATTTCCGTTTTACCGACATTTTCTACAACGTCACGGCGCCGTTGAAACGGGCTATAGCGATTATCTTATAGTCCATATAGCCAAGGCCTCGAGCCTCATCGTTTTGGGAACGTATTTCAATGAAACCATCCCGTGCATCGTGTACTTCTTGCCTGCTATGACTGGCTGTCTTTACAAGCCGGTCATGCGATAGTATTGCTACAGTTGCCGTCACAAAGAGTCTGGACCTGAGTGGCTGCTGAGATGTGATGAGAAACCGACCTGCCGATGCGATGGTGCTCGTTCCTTGTGACGTCGGAGGGGGAGGGGGGGGCGCTTTCGGCACGGCGGTGTTTCGTGCCTCGCTTCGAACAGGCACAGCGCCACAAGTGCATGTTTGCATGTTTGACGAGGGTCAATAACGCTTGGCTCAAGATACGTACGATTCTCGATTCATGAACCCATGCGGGGTTGTAGCTCAATACATGTATGGTGTCCCAAATGACATCCGTCTGCCGTCGTCCAAGCTCCACGCTTCCACGCCCACAAGCTCCAAGCTCCAAATACGAAACAAGCCCCTGACAAATTCGTCGCCATTTTCGAAATGGCGAAGTTAGAGAAAGTATTGATGTGCAAAAGAAAGAAAAACAACACCAGAATGTATAGGAAGTAATGTGCAAGAGATAATGTGCAAAAAATTGGGTATACATGCCAGCGTGAAGAATGAAGGCGAAACGTTGGCGTATAAATCTTGCCGCCAAACGTTTGAATAGAAAAAAAAAGGTCGAACCAGTCCAACAAGGAGAGAAGAAAAAATTAGGGAGGGTAGTTCCAAAGGCCGTTATGGTACAAACATAGGAAATCGTGTGACGAAAGCGGTATAATTAAGGGTATGCCACCTGGGAAGGAGGCATGATCGAAGGTGCCATTGGGCGGTGTGTAGTGTGCGCGTCTTAGCAAGTTTGTTCACACATCTTGCCGATCGCCTTCTCAATGTCCGAGAATAGGTTGAGAACGTGTCCATCAGCGTAGATCTTGATAGATTCAGTCTCCTTTCGCTGGGATCGCGCAGGACTGTCCATTTTTACAGGACTCCGCGGAGGAGTGGCTTCGGCGACTTGATCACGGGAGCTAGGATCGAGGACGATAGCAGCAGCCACATGCTCGAGCAACTTTTGGCGTAAGCGAAGGCGGCGGTTTTCGGCCTGCTCCAGTTTTTGGATGAACTCGTCGATTGACACGTCCAACTCGGCTAGCGCTTCTTCTTGCTTGAGTAGGGATTCACGCGAGAAGATAACTGTCTCTCCACGCCGCAGATAGGCAATCATGCGACCGTGAAGCTTCTGGCGACCTGCGCGCAGCGACTTGTAAGTCTTGCGGAGATAATCGCAGCGTTCATCAAGTGCTCGGAGTTCCTGTTATTTTGTTTAGTGCTAGTTCGTCTACACAGGGTTTGCAAACAACTCACTCTTGATAACGATGCTACATCACGCTTGTTAAGGACTTCAAAGTTGCCTGCTTGATCATAGGCTTGCTTATGGAGCAGTCTCTTGTCGGCATCACTGATTCGCCTTGAAGCCTCAGATACGCGCATGCCTTGGGGGAGCTTCCAAGAGTCAGGTATAGTCTCGGGACCAGTGGTTTCAGACATGGCACGCGGCCGGTCTTTTTTGCTGTTGCGGCATTTTGGCCGACCTCGGTCCATGATGGATGATTCTGACATGTTGCGGTTGTGGGGAAAGGTTTGTGTAGCAATGGGATCTCTTCTCTCTGTTCGTGGTGAACCTCGGGCTGATGCAGGTGAAGATGCGTAAAAGGGATTGATGAAGGTGGATGGTGGTGTGGGAAGGCCCATGCTGCCGTTTTGCGATCGCCGGAGGTCAATGGCACTCAACGGAGTACCTCCGCCTGAGCTGATCGACGCGGGAGTGGTGAGTTGTGACTTGCTTGCTTTTGAGTTGAGTATCAAGGGTGTTGGAGAGCCCTTGCGCTCGGTAACAGGAGACTTTGGAGGCACTTGGGGCGGAATTTCCCAGTCTTCTTCAGCGATGTTGTCGGTCTCAAGTTTGAGCAAAGGCCTAGGCGTCGCACCAGGGCTTAGAATGGGAGACAGCGGCCTGCCGGAGATGGCGGGCAGTTCTGAAGTAAGCGGAGCGGTAGTGTACTGAGTCTGGACTGGAGAAGGGCCGGTAATGCAATCCATCATGGCGTCGCCGAAAGGACCAGAGCGCCAGTTAGTACCGGGAGCACTGCAAGAGCGCTCGTGGCCAAGCACTTCATATGAAGGTTTGCGGAGAGGAGGTCTTCCCGGGATGGTTGCTGAAACCAAATGTCAGCAATTGGACGGGCAGCCAAGAAAGAAGCATTTGGACTTACGTGAATCAAGGGGCATCTCTTGGACGGTCGTCATGGTGCTTCCGAGTTCAGGCACACTGACTTTGCGTCTTCGTGATAGGGAGCCGGTTCGTTGCCAAAAAGGCAGACTGTTCTCGGAGAGGAGAGCAGTGTCACTGAGCGAAGTAGGTGATCGACCAGCAGCAAGGGCAGCGACCCTGTCTGCTGAGTGGCTTGTCTTTGAACCGAGGGCTGGGCTCTTTGCTGAGAGCCAAAGTTGGTACTTGGACGGGGCCTGTTGGGTGGAAGGTTGAGAAGAAGAGGACAGTGGTGGACTCTTTGCCTGGGTGGTGGTGGTGGTAGCTGGCGAGAGGAGAGAATCTTGGGTGGCCTGAAGATCTCTGAGTGAGCGAGAGCGCCGGGGCAGGTGGTAATTCATTGGGATGGGATAGTGGAGGGGCGAGTGGAGCGGGACGACGTACCATTGGGGACGATGATGTTTCCAGTGTTATATAAACAGAGGTGTGGTCGGGATCGGAGCGCATGCAGTTTGCTATGTGTGTCATGGCGGGCGTTTGAGCGCTGTGGCTCACTTGTCTGAAGTACAAGGTTGGTGAGACTCGGAAGGCGGGCACGTCAAACATGAGGTTTTCCCTGCATGTAATACATATGTGGTAAAAAAGGCACTGCAGCGGGTTAAGGGTAGGTCGCAGGCGCTAGTAGTGCAGCAACGAACAAGGCCCCTGCTACGGCGCAGCGTACCAATACCAGCGTCCGTGTCTAGGCTGTCGGCGGCGCGTCCCAGGTGGGCCTGGTGGGCGTTGGGATGAAACGAGCACCTAACCTCGCATGTCTGGCGATTCGTGGGGAAGGCTATATCGTCACGCAATTAAGGCCCAGGGTGATCTGCACGATGTGCAGCACGGCACCAGGCACCGCCATCGACCAAAGGCCGTAAGGGCCGTGACAGAGGGCCGTGACAGAGGGCCGTGTCTTTTTTGGAACGAGGCATGTAGTGAAATACGGGCGGAAAGGGCCGGGTGCATGTACGTGCTAACGACATAGATGGATGAGGGAGTCAGTGTGTACATGGAGTAGCGCAGCAAGTAGCAGTCGCAGCACGCACGGCCACCTGCCGCGGTCGACGTTGAGCCACTTAGTCAGACTCTTGCGAAGCCGCTGTTTGTGCAGCAGACAACGGACGGTTGATGCGAGGTGGAGGGGTTGTCGACCAAAGCGGCATGAAAGCCGGCCGACGTGGTGCAAACAGGCTGAGGCAGCTGGCGGCGACCGACCTAGTGGCTCTGACGACAATATGCCGAGGAGACCAGGTCATGGGCCATGGGCAGGCGAGCGATGCTGCGATGGCATGGATGTGGATGGTCTTGGAGTCGGGAAAGAAGGAAAACATGTGCCCTGTGCTGTGCTGCTGGACGGTGGTCGTGTGTCAGTTGGCGTGGGTGGACGGGGTGGGTGTATGGGAGGAGGGGTGAGTGGAAGAGATGGATGGATGGATGAATGGATGGATGAATTGGGCGTATGGGGGCGTGTGTGTATGAGTGTGTGTGTGAATGTGAATGTGAATGTGAATGTGAATGGGAGTGTGAGTGTGAGTGTGTGTGCGGGCAAGTGGTCGTCGTGGGCACATCCGTTCTGGGACGCCCCTTCCCTCCTTGTGGGATGGCCCATGGCCCCTTCCGTATGGTCGCGCAGCAGCAGGAGCGTTGGAGGCAGCGGGCTGGGGGAGAAGGAGCCATGGTGCCAATGATGCCAATGGTGCCACTGGTGCCAATGGTGGGCGCGTCAGGAACGACGAGACAGCTGAGCGTGGGAAGCGAACGTTTAGCACCCTTACACAGTACACAGTACACACAGGAGCAGCCCAGCCCGCCCTTGTCTATTGGACGCGGAATCGGGGCCTCGTGGCAATCCCAGCCGGCACCTCGACGGGGGCATTGCGGCATACCCACGCACAACCACGACTCAACAAGACTCGACTCGACTCGACCCGACTCGTCAAGACTACCATACGAATTTTCTAGACTGCGCGCAAAGCTTATCGCCGCCCGCCGTGACACCACGCTGCCCAATCCTCGATGCTGCTGCTGCTGCTGCTGAGAGCTGGAGCCTCGAGCCCATCGGTGCGGCCACTTATCTGCACGGCATCTTCCAATTCATCCTTTAGCCTCTTGGGCGCTGCTCCAGGGCAACCAACCCCACATGCATGCCGTCGTCGTGTATGCAACGGCGAGCCACACACACCTCCTCACGTGCGACTGCTGCTCCTGCTGCTGCTGCTGCACCATCTCCGCCTCCACCACCCACACATGATTACAATGTCTCCTGCTCCTGCTCCTGCTCGTATCAACGTACTTAGCAGTCGTGTTCACTGTATGGCCATGGCTAATAATCATGTCCACGATACTCGTCCACTTTCATCTCCAAGCGAGCCTGCCCATTCTACTCGACCGGCACCACCCTCATCAAACCTCGCTTTGTCTGCACACGGTACCATCACGTATACAGCAACTCGACCATCGCTTGTCCGTACCCGACTCGCGGCCGGTAAAGACGATCAGTTCCCACCTATACTACAAGCTGCCTTCACATACTTACTCCTGCATGCCTCTCGTCATCAGCCCCCACTACCCCCTTTGCGTCTGATCATGGCCGCTTCCCTTCCCAATCAGGCCCTGGCCTGTTGCTTGCCGACTCCGCTGAACGGCTGCATGGGGGGGTGTCGCCAGCAGCCAAGCTTTGTGTGGACCCTCGACACTGGTTCCGCCATCCCTAAACTTTGCGCCATGCCACCACCCATGCCTAGCCATCTTTTTGTTGCATGCTCTACACATGTACATACGTACATGCTCTACAAGACAGGAACCCGCCTTGCTTGCGCTTGTGATGCTTTGCTGCAGAACCGGCCCGCACATTGCCCCGCCCAAATCTCCTACCGGCCTTGGTTTGCACTCACCTACTATAGGTGCAGCACGTACGTATGTCTTACATAAGTACTTGCCACTTGAGTCTTCTCTATCAGTCGGCCCATTTTGGTCATGGGCCAAGCAAATAAGTACCTACTCCAACTCTGCTCTGTCTCCGGCCTGCAAAGCTGGCTCGTGCGGTGGCTGCAAAACCAACACGGTGTGGCCGGGCATCAGCAACCCCCACGAAACATTATGCACTCGCCCTTGCCACATGTGACTTGCAATGCAATAATCAAATCACTCGTCATCTTCAACGGTAGAGCGTCGTCACATTCATATGTGCTGGACCTATACCTACAGCTTCACTTGCTAATTCCCGCATCCCGTCTGCACACATGCAAAGTGCTCTCGACGGTCACGCCAAGAAATGCGCGACGCATCCATTTGACCAGAGGATGGCGGCACGAGATCCCACAAATATTTTGCGCAAAGTCGACATCATCCGATGTCCGTCCAATCCGGCTAGTGCTTTTCCTGTTCCTTGTCAAAAGCAAATCACTGTGCGGTTCGTCTTGCTGCTTCCACATGGGTCGGGTCATCTTCCCCGACAAAACGACATCTGGGTTTCATTCATCCCGCCCTCTCTTGACTCTTCTGAGCCGAGCCTGCATCTTGCCACACTCAGTACGTTCGCAGCAAAGGGACAGATTTCGTCATGTGCAAACAGCTCGACCACCGCGCCAAGCATCATTTCCTGTTCGACTGCCGCCTGATTGCATTATACCCATTGAGGGGGGGAAAAAGTCCTGAGTGATTAAACAAAGCATGCGGACCTACATACACCGGTCTGTTAATGGGATTGCATGGCCATGAAACATTACGATGCAAACCTGATTATAAGGGTGTCATGATAGCAATACCATGCGACTTTGAGTGTGTTGAGCCACAGCAACCCACGGTTTATTGGCCGACCTCGTGGGATAACCTGCCCGCCATGCCAGGTACCCACACACGTGTTGCTATAACGCTCGTCCTTTCCACTTGCCACAACCTGCTATCGACTCTGGAAACGATCTGCCATGTCAAGCCGGCCGACTACATTCATTTCCAAGGTCACGTCGACCGATGTTGGCCCACTCGGAGTATACATATGACAGTTGACTATATCATAGTAGACAGAGAACACATGAGTCGGAGCCAAGCCCTTTGGGCTTTGCATTCTCCTACCCCTCACTTTGAGGCTGCAGGGGCGCTGTTGATCTGGTTTCGTTGCCACTAGATTTTGCACGCCTATGTACATATGTATGTACGGATGCAAGGTTACGACTGCAGCGAGACCCAACCTCTGTTACTACAAACCATTGGGCTCACCGCCTCTCTCATATGTCTGCCGAGACATCTTTTGCCTTATCATGTCGGCCCGACATCCTCTCTGCTGCTGTGATAATGATTCTGTAACGAGCAAGACGTAGCTTCACCTCGAATATTGCATCTATCCGGCAAAATCGGATGTTGGCCCTCCGTTGACCACCACTGCTGGGCTCTGGTCACATGATTATTACCGGCAATACACGTTGTAAATTGCTTGCTAGGCCTGGCACGGGTTCAGCAGGGGAGGACATTTTCCAGCTGCGATTCTAGATCCCGCAGTAGGTTTCAAGGCATCCACTCCACGTGGTCAGCCAGCCATCATACCCACCATACCCACCATGTCAGCGGGAGCCGGCGTGGCGCTTCTTAGAATAAGTATCCCAAATCCTTCATCCGCCAATCTGCGGTATCTGCAGATTACACTCTTCACCGGCATGGGGAGGAGCTGTGTGTAAGCTAATCGCAGCCTGTAACACACTCTGTGCGGCTTATCGCTTATCCCATCAGGTACCGCCGTGTACCTTTATTTCAATCTCTAACCTTCTAACTTCAACGGTCCCATCGCCTGACACACACGGCTCAGATTCCTTCATCTTCCCCACACAGCAAGCCCAAGTGTCGCATCCGTACCGCATGTATATGGTCATGTCGCGACCTTGCATTGAGGATTCAGCTGCAGAAATCCAGTCCCTTTGATACTAGCGCTCATCAACCATACAGGTTCATATTGTACAGAATCAAATTGGTCAACGGTGTTCATACCCAGACATGCTTTGGTTCCCGTGCTTACACGGTACTTACTCTTCGGAAGCACGCGGTTGCCTGTCCTTGAGCTGACACCAATTTTCAAAAAGTTCGGCCTTGCTGTGTGCAATCAATCCCATTCGGCCTTAGCATTGGCTGTCACAAGGAGACCCTTGCATATGCAACTAACATTTGGACCACATAGTGAGGCAACTACCGTACATACTCGACGGCAGTCGCCGCCTGGTAAATACGACGATGCTTCCAGCATGACGGTAAATGGGAATAACTATAATCACCGATATACAAACGCAAAGCTTGTCTTACTCTACTTACTCCCAAGACGTTGCAAAGAATTGAAATTGCACTACTGACGGATGCATTTTGTAGAAACGGGCCGAAGAGCTAAAGCCTACCGAGCCCGCGGCCTTATCCCTTCCAAAATAACAAACCATTCGAAGCCGCACGAGAAGGCGCCGCAACGCGCCGGTCTGCCATGGCTCTCGTCTGAAGTTCCAACATGTCGAACCGGGAACACCCTGTTCGCCCAGACCTCACAGCTGCATTATCAGCCTCATTCATCTAAGTATATGAACCGAGTAAATGAAGGACATGCCTAGTTAGGTCTTTGCACGTTCTGCTTTCTCTTTCCCTAAAGGTCATGCCTGTATACCAAGTAATTGAAAGGTTTTTGGCCTACATAGAATACTCCATCTCTAAGCAAAGAGTAAGTCCTTCCGAATAGTACTGCCAAGCCTGCACATGTCTGATGAAAGAAAATTTTGCGGCAATTGAGATTCCCCAGCTGTCAAACCAGAAGCAATCGCTTCTCCCCAATAATTTACACTTTTTTCGGCCTTAGCCAAAGTAAAAAGAAAAAGGTGGAAAAGAAAAGGACCTGTCAGACTGTTTTAGGTCCATTGGCTGCTTTTTGCAAGAACCTAATGGCGACCAAAAAGATAATCCGGCAAGCTAAATTTAAAACTAGGTTGGGCCCGTCATATTTCATTCGTGCAAAGCGAGGCCTAAGATTGGGTGTAATGTCTGCACTAATTTCTTGTCTTATTGGTTCGACATAACACACCGGTAGGTCAACGCGCACCACTGCACCAGCTATCGTGTAGTAAGTCTGCAAGCACGACACCACATGCGCGTGCCGGACGACCATATCCACATTAACGGACAAAGTTGCGAGATAAGTTTTCTTTTCTGGCGGCGACGGCGGCGGCGACACCGGGCTCGTCCGTCCAGGCTAATTAGTAGGGTATGTAGCTTGCATGTATGCGCAACACGAAATACCTGTTTGATCTTCCCTCCATCTCATTTTTTTCCCTCCTCGCCTTGCTTGAATACGAGAAAAGTCCCACCGATGCACATATGTAACAAGATGAAATGATGCACGATAAGGTGCATACGCATGCAGCTTCACCGTTTGTACATACCTATCTGACTACACCACTTACCAACCAACCCGCACAAGGGCTAACTATAATATACCGGAGCCCAAGCTTCCTCCTCCTCCTCTGCCTGACTACTGCATCCTTCCCACCCTCCCTTACCCCCTCCTTCCCAAACAAAAAAAAAGAAGAAGAAAATAATCCGCCATTCTATCGTTGAGTAGTAATCTGGGCAGCACCTGGCCAAAACTGCGGGGTCCACCCACAAACCGCAACCGCACAAACTGACGTCTTCCCTCCCCCCTCCCCCTCCTCTCACACCTCTCTTTCTCCAACCAAGCCAAGCTCCTACAAAAAAACACCCCCCTACATACACCTACATAATCTACCGCCTGCGCCGATACCGTAACCCCCCCAACCCCCTCTCACCCCCTTCCCCCCGCTTCCCTCAACCCAAGTCGCCGACCTTTGCCCGTTCGACCCGTACACTCCACGTTTTGCCCAAACGCCCGTGCTTGCATATGTTTAGCATAGAGTAACTTGGCCTTTTTTTTTATTCTTCTTCTCCCCTCCTCCCCCTCTTTGCCTTGTGGCCACGTGCGAAGCGTGCAGGAGGATGCGTGTTTCAGAAAGTTGCGTGTTTTGTGAGTGAGTAAGTTGAGGCCAGGGTGTGTGTGTGTATGTATGTGCTAGTGCGCAATAGGGTAAAAGTGAAGTAGGCGAGCCCGGGGGAGGGGGGGGACGTTTGGTTTTAGTCCCCGTTTGTGTAACATGGGGAGGGTAGAGATGGTGGTGATAGGTGTAGGCGCCGAGAGAGGGGGTTTTTCGTCCGGGGGTTTGCCTGGTATGTTGGGGGAAGGGGGGAAGGGGGGAGTGCTGGATCCCGTGTGCGAGGAGTTGTCCTGCTTTTTTTTCGGGGAGGGGTGGTTGGGTGGGTTGGAGGGGCTATGCTGCTACTTACTTAACGGTACGGGTACGTCCTTGTGTGAGTTACGGATAAGAGCCGAACGCCGCTTCTTTTACTGCCGAGTGGGGAATTTGCCAGTAGGATGCAGTATGTATGATGCAAGACTCGCCAAGGGCTAGATCAAACTTTCTTATCTTTTTTCTTTCTTTTTTTTCGTTGTTTCCGGGGGAAGGGGGGCTTTTCCATTATTCCGAGGGAGGGGGTGCTCGACTGACACATTTGCTTTTTCCCTCTTTGGTGTCACAGATCAGCACCGCTACGATCACTTTGGTTTTTCTGTGTACCATCGTTTTTCTTTTTGGAGAGAGATAGTCAGGAACAGTGCCATGCCCACCTGCCACATGGCAGCCACATTCTCAACGGTTTTACCCACAACTATAGTTTTCCTTTGCTATTACTTTTGAAGTTATAAAAAGATTTTAGATTCGGCAACTTTGTTCTATAGAAGCATTTGTGACCCGTTTTCTTGGGAAAAGGAAGCAGGGAGAGTGGACTTTGTTGAACTACACCACATGTTACACCTAGTCAAACACGAATTCACCCGTCGAGTGTTTCCAAGGCCGTCTTTTCTGCTGCCCCCTATCTAAGCTCAACGCCTAAGCGCGCGACAATTGTAGTCCTCAGTCGCTCGTGCAGCTCGTTCGTCTCCTTATTGGTAAGTGTGCGCTCCAAGCTGCGGTAGTTGATGCGGTAGCACATGCTCCTGCGTCCCGTCTTGGGGTGCACAAACTCATCTACCAGACGGACATCTTCGACGAGATCGCCGCAGATTTCGCGTGCGATTTCCATCACGTCATTTTCGTGGAACGAAGGGGTTGATGTTGGGACGGGGGCCGCGGACGCAATCGGTGTGCCAGCAGCGCTTGAACCGCCTCTCAACCAGAAACTAACATCTTTGAAACATTCCGGGTACTTGCTAAAGGGAACGAATGGGGAGATGGATTTCTGCTCGCTGAATTGCAACAGGAAGCGCTCGTCTTTTGACCAGAATAGGCGAATGTCGGGAATAGAGTAGAGGAGCATGGCGATACGCTCGAGACCCAGTCCGAACGCCCATCCTATGCGGTTGGGCACAGAGGCGTTGTTTAGAATAGGTTGAGAGACAATACCGCAACCCAGCACTTCGAGCCAGTCGCCCTGCCAGAAGACTTCTAGTTCCCAGGATGGCGAGGTAAAAGGAAAGTAGGCTTCTACCCAGCGCACCTTGAGCGGCTCGCCAGAAGTCTCCGCATCTGAAGCGGATTTCGCGGCGTTGAATATAGTCACTACCATGTCTTCGAGACTGCGTTTGAGATGTGCGGCTATGGCTTCGACTGCTTCTGGCGAGTGGCCTGTCTGCAGTGGGTTGCGTTCCGCATGATAAGTCGGATTTGGATCTTCAACAGCAATGTCGTGCTTGGGTATCTTTTCTACATCTTCCCAGATTATATAGGCAAGATTCTTGCCTTCCTTCTCAGCCTGCTGTCGATCCCAAGTTCGCGCTCCCTCCATTTGATGGAAGACTGGATAGTGACTTCGATCAATGGCATCTCTTCTGTAAACATCTGCGCTGATGAGGTATCCTTCGCTTTCGTTGTTACGGAATGTATCGGCTTGGTGAGCAGAAGTATGTGTTCGTAGCACAGTTTCTTTGTTCAGGTAGTACGTGTCTGTTCTGCTTCGCCCAATATGATCGAGTGGAAAGCCAAGCGAGTCGAAATTTTGCCCAGTGGTAACAATCGGAAAGAGGTTGTTATGCGTCTTGTATCCAGGAAACCGAGACTCAATTAATTTCCGTGTGATGGTGAGAGGATGGTCTGGTTGAAGATGTAGACGTCGGGGTATCGCATCAAGAATTGACGAAGGAGTGTTCATCCACTCATCAGTCTTGTATGTTTTCCCTTCTATCTTGACCTCCTTAGGCAATTCTCCTGGTGAGTCTTAGAAAAAGATTTCTTTGGTTCACATCGCTAATGTTTTGCATGCACTCGTATAGTACAATAACCCATCTAAAAATAATTCATCACATGATAGCAACATACCTGAAGAATAGTATCTCACATTGCGCAGCGTAAGTCGAGACACCAACTGAGGTCTCCATATCCGCAATTGTCCCCTTGAATGTAGCTGGCGACACGTCGCGGCCGAGCATAAAGGTATCCGCATTTTTGCAGTATAGCAATTGTCTTGGTTAGTCGTGCAGCCCGCAAAACCGTACGCGATGCCAAGCCAAGCCAGCTCCGGGCTTAAATCCGAACGCAGGGATGACGTCCGCATGCTGATTTCTCGGTCCCTTAACAACCACCGAACTTTCACGAGCAAATCTTTGCTATAAGGCTGCGGTACGGCTTTGTCCACTCTATACATCCACCCCCGACCAGCTTTAGATGCCGCTGCTGCGCAGTGCCTCGCATTCAACATGGCTCAAGCCGCAAAGAGGGTGACTCTGCCCGAACTGCGCAAAAGTGAAGATGTAAAGCCTGTCAAGAAAACGCCGATTCATTATCCCTTCTGGTTCGGCGGCAGCGCAAGCTGTTTTGCGACTTTCTTCACTCACCCGCTAGATCTTGGTAAGTCTTTGCGATCTTCTTCCGTACAGTATGTGGGGTTCCTGGCTAACAATTGGAACAGTAAAGGTATGACACATAGAGTTGCATGCGCCTGTTCTTGTTTACTCACAATCTTAGGTCCGTCTGCAAACTCAGGCGACTCATGGCGTACGGCTAAACATGATGCAAATGTTTTCTCATGTTATCAAAACTGATGGTATACTGGGTCTATACAAGGGAGTATGTCTTCCCCACTCCCCCCCTCCCTCCTCCCCCCCAGCCCCCCTATAGGACAACGCCTAATAGACCATAGATATCTGCGGCGCAGCTTCGTCAAGGCACGTATAGCATGACACGCTTCGCTGTGTATGAATCGCTAAAAGCCCGCATGACAACGACCGATAAGAGGCCTTCGTTCCTTACACTCGTTGGTAT
Source organism: Bipolaris oryzae ATCC 44560 (assembly GCF_000523455.1). Classification (NCBI taxonomy): domain Eukaryota; kingdom Fungi; phylum Ascomycota; class Dothideomycetes; order Pleosporales; family Pleosporaceae; genus Bipolaris; species Bipolaris oryzae. The sequence continues at coordinate 5,794 of NW_006911417.1, read as the reverse complement.
GGCCTCGGTATCAGGCTTTCTTGGTGGCTTTGCCGGAAATCCCGGAGATATCCTGAACGTGCGCATGCAACATGATGCCGCGCTACCGAAAGAGAAGAGGCGAGGCTACAAGAATGCGATTGACGGTATAATACGCATGTCGCGCGAAGAAGGCGTAGCTAGCCTGTGGAAAGGCGTTTGGCCCAACTCCTCAAGAGCTGTGCTCATGACTGTTGGCCAACTGGCGACCTATGACGGATTCAAGCGTGTCCTGTTGAACTACACGCCTCTCCAGGACAATCTCACCACGCATTTCACCGCATCTTTTCTTGCAGGGTTTGTCGCTACCACGATCTGTTCACCAGTAGACGTTATCAAGACCAAAGTCATGAGTTCAAGCGAAAACGTGGGCCTTGTGAAGACAGTCTCAGATACGATGAGGGCTGAAGGGTTCCGCTGGATGTTCAAGGGCTGGGTGCCAAGTTTCATTCGCGTCGGACCGCATACTGTACTCACGTTTCTATTTCTGGAACAACACAAAAAGGTCTATCGCCAGCTCAAGAGGGTAGATTAGAGCGAAGACTTGAAGAAAAAGAAGCTTACAAGAAAGGTACGTTCGACGTATAGACAGATTCACGATACCACATGGGCGGGCGTTTGGCGCGAACAGCATTCTTGCAGCGTAGTACTGTTACTTGTACATAGAGGCAGGTTCCCAGCACATAGAGCAGGGATACCAATATACGACTGGTAATGCATCTCTGGTGGAGCTCGCGAGCATATTGAAAAGTCATTGCCATGAGAACAAAATTGCATTCGTTCAAAGCCCTTCAACGATTATCCATGCCAATTTATCACAGTCCAATATAAGGAATAGGTATTTTTACATCTCACTCTTTCAATACCCGTGCTTCGCCAACTCCTCCTCTGTATACTCCCACAACTTCTTCCTCAGCCCCTCATCCCTCGCATACTTGCTACCATTTTTCTTCTTACCAACCGGCATATAATACGCCCCATTCTCCAGCTCCTCCTTGGGCACCGTCGCACACCACGTAGTATTCAGCGCTCCGCCCTCTGGCCCTCTAAAATGGCCCGGTAGGACCAACCCTATGAACCCCAACACCCACAGCCCAAACTTCAAAATGATATTGGCGCGCAGCGTGTTGAACAAATCCGTCAGGATTACACCGGGGTGCAGCGATACAGACGTGATTTGAGGGTAATGTTCCGCGAGAGACTTCGCATAAATCAGATTCGCAAGCTTCGACGAGCCGTAGCGGAACACGGTGCTCTGCTTTTCCAGCGCCGCCTGATCGAAGATGATGCCCTGGGAAACATGCATGACGTGTCCGGCGCTGCTCAGACTGATGATGCGCACGTCTGCGCCTGGCAGCTTAGCTGTCTCAAGCATGGTGGGCAGCAGCAGCTTGGTGAGCAGCGCGTGGCCCATGTGGTTTGTGCCAAACTGGATCTCGTAGCCCTCCTTCGTCGTGCTGTATGGTGTCGCCATGATGCCCGCATTGTTGATCAGGATGTCGAGACGCGACTCGCGGGCTTTGAATGTAGAGGCTGCTTCGGCGATGGACGCGAAGGATGTTAGGTCGAGGGAGAGGTACTCGATGTTGCAGGCGTTGGGGACTGAGGATTTGATCGAGGCAATGGCATCGCGGGCTCTGGACTCGCTGCGGGCGGCGAGGTAGATGCATGCGGGGTTGTGAGCGGCGAGATATGCGATTGTTTGCTTGCCTAGGCCAGCATTGCCTGTTGTGGACGCGTCAGACTTGTTGAGGTTGAGATATTGGTGTAGCTGGGAGCGGCTGCGGAGAAGGAGAGATACGTGGGTACGTACCGCCAGTCACCAGGATGACTTTGCCCTCTAGACTGCCAATGTCGGCCGCGGGATTAAATCCCATTGTGATTCTCTGTAATGGATATGTGGGTATCGCGTGAAGAAGCTGTGTCAGTATTGCTTTGGAGTGGTGTAGATGTGTTTTCTGTGGTAAGAACGCGAACGTGTTGATCTGTTGGCTCCGGTGTATCCGAGACGCCGACTGTCGCCGCTTCAATAGGCTTATCCTTGGAATTTAGGGGTTCTTGCGGTATTCCCTGGCCCAGTCTACTCGTCGTAGGCCCATGGTAGGAGTACGTCTCATCTCCAATGGTTCGGCGACATGCCGAGGTTGAGGGTGCGCCATGACGTCGTATCCAGGAACCTCTCTCGGTGCACAAGGCCTCGGCAGCACAACGCGCTTACAATTATGTTGTAATTCCAATACAGCACCATACAAAGGCTATACTAGCGAGAGTTGATGCAGTTCATTCGGAAGCTGTGAGAGAATGGATTGTCTCAATTAGTGCTTACCACGCTGCTGATATGCATGCGGGCGTTCTGGGCAATGCTTCCGCACATCAATTACATATAAGAAAGGGATATTTTTGCTTAGAAAATACGGGGTAATGTTCAGTCTTTAAGTCATATAGCATTTGTGTTCGGACCCAGAGTATGAATACAGATTAGATCATAAATTGTCATATCTCAATAATACATCATCTCAGCCCCCAAAATAGCCCCAACCCCGAGTCAGGGTAGAAAGAGTGTCATTCCCCGCCTCCAGTCCGCCTTTGGTATTTGATCCTGGTTTTATGGATATGAAATGTGTCTTTCTATCATGTATCGCCAGTGAGGTCAATCGCTTGACCAATTTGCTCTTTCGTCGGGCGAGAGACAGGCATGCGTCTTTTGGTATTGGATTTTGGCCGTACCCGGGGAGCAGATGAGCCCAGTGATGAAGGAGCTACTCGTTGTGATAACACTGGTAAAGCAAGGCCAGCTGTAACAGGCAGCTCTGGAGACACAGGTACAATGATGCCCTTCATCTCTTTCTTTGTATGATCAGGTGTAAAAGCGCCATGGTCTTTGGGACACGCTTGAATCATGCGAGATGGGTAAAGTGGAACACTTCCCGTTGTTTGCGAGATGACATTGTTACTTGGAGGATTCTTCGAGATTGTGGCATCTGTTGGCTCCAAACCCTTGCGACGTCGTTTCATTGGCGGCATTTCTGAGGATTTGGCTTCCGCTTCGACGGCCGTCTTTTGTGGCGATGATGTAGCCTTCGTGGGGGTCTCAGGCGCAACCCTCTTTTTGAAACCGTCTAGTAAGACTTTCGCCGAGATGGACAACTGAATGTTCGACGCCGAACCCAACACTGTAGATGCGGACGATTTTTCTGTAATTTCGTCTTCAACACCACCGTGAATCCCTTGCAAGCCGTCAATGATTTCCCACATGAATTTCCAGACCTGGCGATTGAGGCGAAGATCTGAGAAGGATTCACGAAGCATTTCTCGGAATATCTTGATATCTCTTAAAAGAACTTCGCGACCCATTTCCAAGTGCATGAAAATCAGGACAGCCACGCCAACCATCTCCACAGGAGCAAAAGTTTGAACACCGCGCAGATGTTTATCCGCGTTAGTGAAGGTATGAGGATCCAGTTCTGCAAGCTCGCTAAAGGTTTTCCAGACAGCTGCAAGGTGAGATTTTGTAGCATCATTGACTGCTTCTGCATTATCTAGTAATTTAGGGACTGCGTTATAAGCTGCCTTGAAGACTGGAATTCCGTTTCCGTTTGTTGCACGCGAATTCTTGACCTCAACAATTTGACTAAAACAGGCCATGGTGATTTGGAAATCCTTCGCGCGGCTCCGGTCTTTCATCAAGTCGTAGATGACTGGGAAATCCTGTACAAAGAGCTTGGCCAGTTCCTGCCATGGCTCCGATTTCGCTCGTATTTTCTCCGCAGCACTGAGCTGGATACCCATCTGAACTCTGGCAAACAAGTCCTCCTCTTGCTCTTGGGTCAACTCTGAGAACTGGAAGGTAACAAAGTCTTTCTCCAGAAAGAGTTTCTGGGTCTTTAGCGGGAGTAAGCGTTTGCGCTTAGTCCCTGGAGTCTCGCAAAACCACCTTGCAATGTTGGTAAGTATGTCTCAGTAGTGGCAGATCCCAAAGAAACTTACCACTTCTCTCCCTGGTGGTCATGACAAGGAATCATTCCTTTCGCAAAAGCTCTTACGGAAGACAGACGCTGCTTTCCATCAACACATACAAAGGTGGCACGCGTTGGTTTAGTGCCTGAGACATGATCTGTCTTTTTGTTCAGAATAATCGGAGGGATGTAGTAGTTTTCTGCAGGGCTAGTCAGACTGGATGGAAAGGGCCTGGAGTAGGTACAAATTACCCATCAACGAGTTTATCAAGCCAGTCATGCGATCCGCTGTATACAATTAGTGGAGTCGCGACAGCAGCCGGCTTGTGTTATCCTTGCCTGTCCAAACAACTTCTCGCTGGTATTCCGGATCAACATTGATAGTGCCATCTTCGAGCTCCTCTAGTTTTCGTTAGCACCCCATAGTCAAGCTTCTCAAGCTCTTTTCTTACTTGTCAGACTCCTCATATTTCGCATGTGAACGTTGGGGTGCGGCAATTGTGGTTGCGGCTTGTAAATGCTCGGATCATCTTCCTCATCCTGTGCAACAACGTCGCTATTGTTTTCGTCTTTGACAACGGACCGAGGCGTGACGGCGTTTTTAGCGCGCCTATTGATCAGGCCGGTCGTGTTGTTGGTATCCATGCTGGTGAGGTCAGTTCATGTTTGCGTGACAGAGAATATAGGTCTGGAGGTATTTATGTTAGAGTGTGACTTATTTGGGAAGGAGCTAACCCTGGTTGACGCTAGCCTACCATCCAAATTCAGTAGGTAAAAGAGTAGTAGTGTCGACAGTCGCCGGCACTGAGTATTTGAGTTGCACTGACTGAAAGTATTATACCACGATTTCTAATCATAAAAGACCAACCTTTCTTCCCTCGCAACCAAAGCTCACATCTAGGAGCTCCTATGAAATATCGACCATTGTTGTTCACAATCTTAGTACAGATAAAGGAAGTGCTCTGCAGGGCTCACTGAGACTAGCCGGCTTGCATCTTTTAGAGCCAAGTACTGTATTGCATATTCCCTATAATAATCGTATTAGCGTTTTTTTCCGCGGACGTAACAAGACGTAATACTTAGTAGGCCTGTTAAGCCTAATAATATTCGTCTGTCAGTGGTGGGTTGATAGCCGCTCTAGCTAATCACTTCTATAAACTCACAATGTTTTCGTTTTAGCAATCTCTGCGTAAGCGTTTCTTCAGTGTTATCCGCTAAATTTCGAGAGGGTTTTTACAACTTGTATTTTGAATGATTGACTTGGCTTCTCAAACATCAACTGAGCATGGCAGTCGTAGCGTTTTAGATCCAGCCTTGCCTTGCTTATAGGCCGTGGTTAGAGCATAAAGAGTCTTACACCCTCTAGACTTTTGGTTGTCAAATTGCGGGCAAACCTACAGTAAACATAGCGCTGACGAAGGTATGGTGCATCGCGTAGGCGATACTTCTGATTTGAAGGTACAAATACTGTCCGTGCGCACCCAATGCAACACTTCAGCCAATGCAACACCCCACCAAAATGCGAGCTCACCAAAAAATGAAGCTTTTAACTACCACTAAAACGCTATTATTGCGAGATTTTTTAGTAGAGTACTAGTATAATCGTATATTTAATATATATCTACTAATATTTACTTAGTAACTATATACTACGGCTATAGATAGTGGTTTTAGTAATAGGCTTAGCGGGTGGTAATGCATTACTACTACTACTTTTAATCTCTATAATATAACGCTACTTTAATATTTTTATATTCTAATTTAATAAAGCTTTTTATTTAGTAGTATTTTACTTATTATAAGCTTTTTATATAGTTATA
>NW_006911416.1:0-76403 GCF_000523455.1 Bipolaris oryzae ATCC 44560 | reverse complement strand
ATGACGCTGAGACGCGCGTTTGGTGTTCGGCGTGCACGAGATGAATCCGTGCATGAGGTGCACGGACACGGTAATGACGCCGTTTTTTGAGTTCTACAAGGCGGAGATTTTTCATCTCTCTTGTGCCTTCCCTTGGTTTCACCTTTGGTACCGTCTTGACCAGGGAAAAGAGCTGTCCCGGAGGCTGGTGGGCGCTTCTCAACACTCCAAGGTTTCGTTTAGCGCTGGGCCGCCGTATTGGCCACTCTGAAGTTGCGGTTCGCGCTGACCATGTCGTTGACCTCTGCCGTGCAATAGAACTAGTCCAAGACTTTGATGTTGCTCTTTGTCTCGTCGCTCTCCACTTTGCTGATCTAAGGGTAATACGCTTACCATGCATGTGGTATCGGTCCTTCTAACTACTAATACTCGTTCGTCACCGCTCATTCGACTGCTGGATTCTGCGACTAACAGGTGTTTCGATCCAATAAATGGGACATGGTTTTGTTATTACAATCTGTTGCACCAATTGGGTGGATACGGCGTCGAGTGATTTGATTGATACATTTCCACAGCATGCCAGTGGTAAGGCTGGTGGCGCTGGGTGTATAGTAGTCATCTTGTGCATGTGGACCGCTCGAGACAGCACAAGAGTCCGCTAGACCACGTTCAGGCTCAATACGCTTTGGTGCCATTTTCCTAGGCTCGATGGTTAATGACACCCTCAGTGCGTACCGAGCTCATACTTTGCTACAAGCACCGAAACCAGCAGCGATTTCCGCGTCCGGAGACGAGGCCTTCAACGGAGGCTGACCCGCGCCCCTCTTTGTCGGTACATAGTTTGGAGTATGCTTGACATGTAGGCGCCACTATGGCATCTCCGCCATACTCTCTTTGCCTAAACTAGATGCATGAGATATCTCGGGTTGACTACGAAAAATCCTGCTGTTCCCTTGCTGCTCCTCCGGATCAGCGTATTGTTGTCCCGGCCACTTCAGTGACCCAAGACCGTTTTGGCTGCTATATTCATGCAATACACACATGGCCTCGGCAGCCCTCGCATTGACAACACACATCTGCCTGGTGGCCCGTCTTCTTTGTCTTTGATCACTGCTGCACGCCGTCATCGGTCTGACAAGCCACTCGTGTATTCGTTAGCCAGAAACGACGCGTGGAATCAGCCAGAACATAGACTTGTACCCTGATCCCTCCTCATTCGTGCATATGCGGCTAGACCTTGGTTGCATGTAGCAGTTTCCCGTGCTCGAGCGAGCTCCTCACAGCGGGCATGCACATGCTTCCTCCACGGTAAGGCGAAGGCGAAGGCGGAGCAAGGCTTTCAGCCTGAGATGCCGCCACTCCAACCGTCCCACCTATGCTGGGCAGATTGGCCACCAAGACGGGCGGGTCTCCTCTTTTGCCTCTTGGAGATGTCCACTCCTAATGGCCATACCACCGTAGATAAGGTCGTACCTGTGAAGTCTTTGCAACCCCTTATAGCGCCCTGTGTCTGATATCTGCACCTCCTGGCTTGATCTAGTCCTTCTTCACCGCCGTCGAGAGCACTCAGTGCCTCGATGGACGTGTATGTAGTTCCCCTCATGTGCGCCAGCCAACCATCTCACTCATCGAGCGGGGACATGCACCCAGGCTGGCGAGGCCGATTCGACCCACTATCAGTGGCACCCGCCAATCCCCAAACACGCAGCCTGGTCCTCCCATGCACCGAAGACGCCAACGACCGCAGCGCTGACCCACACAAGCACAGCACTTGCTCGTCTCGGGATCAAAATTGCGTGCGACCTTCCTCCTAGTCTCTCCGCCGTTCATGTACCCACGCAATACCCAGCATTGCTTTGTCCTCACATGACAGCAAGCGTGTGCGGAGTGCCGTGTAGCAAGTTTCAACGTCAATTCATAACCGGTCGCCTTTGCACTTCCTCGAGAACGGCAACACAGGCCTCATCTGCGGTCAGAATGATGAAAACTCACATCACCGCGTCAAAGATGCCAAAACAAGCTAAGTTGGTCAATGGGTCAATTGTTTGCGCAGCTATTTGCAAAGCTACCTACGGTCGCAGCAATGGCCGCAGCTCTCATGTTTGTTGTGGTGGTTGGTGTGGCTCCGTGCATGACACGAGGGCCGTCCTTAGGTCGGACGGCACCACAACACCACCTCAGCTTTTGGCAGCCGCTGTTATACACTCACTTTACTGCAGATGAGCCATGGATCTCTAGTCTTCAATTCGAGTAAAAACATAATGGCCGTATACTTCAATCTATCTCTGTACAAGCAATTGGTCCGGCAATGTGGACTTGCTGCCTCATCTGACAACGAGGCAGACTGGTTGGGACGATTAACGGAAACATGCTGCATCATGTTGCCACCGCATGGACTGCAGCAAAATGCTCACACCTGGAATCTCCTCTTTACGGCTTCACCGGTGAGAAGGTCGGAATCATGGAGCCCTCTTCATAGGCCGCCAGAGGCAAGCATTCCATGCTGATTATGCGTGGAAAGGTAGGCGAGCCAACGCCGATGCGTTCATCAAACCTATGACAGATGGTGACATGAATTTCAGGGATATAGCCTCCTCCCCGATCAACCACATACCGCTCGCCACGTCAGAGGATCTCCGATGGGGCAGGCTTTGGCCGGTTCTAGTGTCTGCCCAGGGAGTCCAGGTGATTGCTTCGACATGCGATGGCGGGCTAGGTTCCGCATAAACTTCACGCCATCCTGTTATCTGAGTGAGGCATGCCTGTCAGCGTGCAGGGCCTAGTTAGTCAACATTGGGCCGGCCACGGTAAACGCCAGCCGTTGAGTGGAGATAGAGATCAGCTGAATGGAGGGCCCAGTCCATGCAAGGCAATATGCATGCGGAGGTTGCTAGTGTTCCATGCAAGTGGCAATGATGGATTACCGGACGTAATGTCTAACATGTAGTACTGCAGCATGTGGAGATAAGGTGACTGGCCAAGAGCAGCTTGGGTCCGTCGTGTAGAGGCCGGCAGTCGCGGACTGACGATGAGAGGCGAATAACAGTCTTTAGTGGAAGTGAGAGGCAAGTGAGCGCCATCGGTGAAGCTGAGTGATGCTACACAGATTGATTAGCTTGGTCACATACAACAGCTTGGGGGGGTTAGAATATAGAGCGTAACGAGCCGGTAAACGCCCGAAATTTCACGGGTGTGCTTCATGTTAGCAATCTCGAGGGCGGACAGACGCCCAATCGATAGCACCGCTGATACAGGCGCTCCATAGGTTGGCCAATGCATCTGGCAACGGCTGACCGTAGCTCGTAATGGAGAAGGGGTGTCCAGGGCTCTCAGGGTTCGTTGGCGTACTTTCCTCCTTTGGCGTCCGCTGTTGGTATCTCAGCGGACACCATTGGCCAATCGCTTGTTACTCCCAGGAAAGAATATCTAGAGCGGACTGTGACTCGGCATGAACCACATAGCACGTGATTACAACTCGGTTCAGAAATGCTCCATCTCCCATAGCATGAGAGGCCCGGAATGCTCGAAAACGACATACCACAACATCCCGGAGCGCCCGCTAAGGCAATTCGACAAGGAAGATGAGGGATTTTCACATCCGGAACTCAGGGTTACGTGGTTCATGAAGCCACGACACGTTGATCCCCTAGCATATGTGATAACTCTCTGCAGCTGGAAACGCCGGCACGGCCTAGGGTTCCATTGCAGCCCGTCTCCGCATTGTTTTAGCGTCAGAATGAAAGGGATTTGTGAATCGTAGCGATGTCGTTGGACGGGACGAGGTGGGGTGCAACCACGTCGACGGAAGGAAAGGCCATGGCAGCAATCTATGGTCTGACCACGAAACAGTCTCGGGTGCCAGGAGTGACCCATGAGGTCGTCGAGAGGTATGCGTCCGTAAGGATAAATAGCGGTATGCTGCTGCTTCCAGTCTGGCTCTACACTCAACTCAACAGCAACCTCCAGTCGTTGACGAGATCTTCTGAGCATCTTCCAACTCTTGTGACATCGAGTCCAACAACCGACCCACCTCCTACCCCTAGACCTTGCTCATTGTTGTTCAAGGCTCTCTATCATCCAACCATCCAGTGTATGTGCCCTTGAGGAAGGAGGTCAAAGACCCCTGAGTTGACCGATTCCAGGTACGAGATCGCTGGTCCTATCAAGCAGGTCCAGTGTTTGAACAAGGAGTAATACGTACGTATTGGAGACCTATAGTCCAAGCATGAGCACCATGGCTAATGTATAACCGGACCCCAGACGACACAGCTCTTCTACTCTGAAACATGTGCTTCTACGACCAGCACCGTTTTGTCTGTGGCGATTGGAAGTGGGGCCATTTCCGCCAGCACTGCGCCAAAGAGTACCGAATCGGCGAGACGTGTGGCATGAAGCTCATCATGCAAACGGTTCCTACTGGCACATATTGCAAGCTCTGCGAGAAGATCAACACCAAGATGCGCCGCCGAGCCGCTGAGGTGGACCGTGTCGGCCGATGGCAGCGCGAGGCTCACAAGTTTGCGGCCTCTATTGAGAAATCCATGGAAATGATTCGCGCATTGGATGGGGAAATCTGTGAGCTAACCAACGAGCGTAACCGCAGACTGCAGGCGATTCACTGAGCTCGGGGTGGACATGGCGCAGGCGTCTGGGAGTTTTCGTTTCATGTACAACGTCTTGGTATTTCCTTTCAAATTGAGCCCGTTCAGTTTTCGCTTCGGGGGTCGACATGAAGCAGGAAGAGCTGCTATTGAAGGAGGAGGAGCGGCACATGGAAGACCGGGCGTTACCTCTTACAATCGCTTCTTTTCAGTCATTGAATCCTCTTGGGATTGGATAGTTGAATCAATCTTTCTTTCTCCTAGCTTTCATGATTGGCTGAATGCTCAGTCGTTGTGAACGTAGCCGCTGTGCCATGAAATGGGGGCTGAAGCCATCCAATCCGCGAATGTCGCGTAGCCGCGAATAGAAGTGGAGAGGTGGTTGCGCACGGCCCAGCCAAAGGAACGGCGCTTCTTCCGGTATCTGGGAGATACGTAATAGAGTTTTGACGGGAGCGTTGTAGACATGCAGCAAGCCGAACGATAACGGCGGGATAGGAAGAGTGGAGGAACAGACGATGAGGATGTTGTTTTGTCGGGGGACAGCGGTGGGGTAATTTCGTAGCTCGGTCGGCACGTGATGGCGCTAGGGTTGGGGCGGATAGCGTGATCGAATTAGGCCGAAGATATGCCGATCCTAACTCATTTACCATTATGTTACCAAGAAGCTCACCACCTCAACATCATTTTGCGTATCTCGAAAACTTTCCGCTGAGACCAGTCCGTAACCTTTCCACCAAGATATTGGCTCTAAAATCCTTCGGCGGGTTGTCTTCCACGAGACCAGGCGTAGCAGCTGACTCCCTCTCACTCTGTTATCCCTTGCTAGTGTGAGTCTTTGCGTACCGGATCATTGGAAGACGTGCGTCGAAGAGAGGGGTAATGGTATGAATGGGACAAAGCAAGAGAGGGCATGCTCGTGTGATCGATAGCCTCACGCTTGATGTGAGCTCAGTCTTGAGGGGATCCTCCTAGATTTTGGCAGTATCGCGACGTATTCTTCGTCCATGTGGCGCTCGATTATCCTTGGATCGTTCAACGGTATCGATATGAGCAATGCTGATGAAGAGAGTTGGGGTCCTGAGAGTGCCATATCAGTCGGAAGAGCCAGGAAGAGAGGCAGAAAATGTCGACTTACGTGGCGAACGCTGAGTGGCCTGAAAGGCGATCGATCGCCCTCCACACGCTGTCCCTGAGTTATGCTCACCAGTACACTCGCAGGCGTCATAGCCAATTTTATAACACGACTATCTCCTCGAGTGCCGTCTAGTGCATCCGTGTGCACAAGAGAATGGGGGTTTGACAGCGCGGAAGAGGGGTGTGAGAAGGGTACGGGCCACCCCAGCTTAAGAGTATCTTGTGATCGTAGCCCTAACACAGCGACCAGACTTAAGCGCCCGTGGTACAATACAGCACGTTGCTCGCATGCTCGTGTACCGTAGCTTTTGGTTGGGTTCAAAGACGCAGCTGGGTGGATGCGTAAGGCGATACCACGACAACAGGGCCAATAAATCGGCTCGACGTGTTGTCAATAGGCCCGCAAGACATGGTTCCTACATGCCCTACGACTGATCAACCATCTTTAGGCCGTAACATGGACGTATTGGGCTACAATCAGTATAGTTATGCTTAGCCGGAACGCATGTAAAGCACAGGATGAACCAATCAGAGCCTGGAACAGCTCATTCAGATGAGCTGGGCAACCTGCTCAGTGGCATCCTCATTTCGCTCCATTTCAGATGCGGGCGACTATCCAAGTCGCATGTACCGGCGGTACGTACTCTTTGGCGCTCACCAATTCAGCTCGTTTCGTTGCGACTACGAGCATTGCGCATGACGACTTTACCCTTTCGGGTGAATTCCACCTTCCATAGCGCTCCCGCAAATTATATGCATGTCGGAACGGACGCACACTTACTCCCGCACCAATCCGCGATATACAACGCACGAATTGTGTACAATCCGTTGAATGTCTACCTGGCCGTCTTCATTATTGCCCCCAATCGTTGTTCAGCACTGGCTGTTGCATGATGGAATAGAAAGCGGGAGCCCATGCGTTCAGACTCAATGCGATCTCGCTGTGACCAAGAAAACTCTCTGCTTATTTTCAAAGCCTCCTCAGCCTATACAGACCTTGTAGGACATGCGATTGTGGTACAACGTTTGCCGAGAGTGCGACCAATCACAGCCCAGAACAGGCATTCTGCCTCAACTGCAAGCCGCCGACTTCGCCCAACAGGAACGACGATACTCACAGCTCCCAGGGGCGCTAAAATGCATGCATCTTCTCTAGACTTCCAGTCATGCCATCTGTAGCAAAAGTCGTTGCAGCATTGTGATGGCTTGGTACGTACTTACGTACAACTAGGCTTCATGAACCTAGAGGTGCGCTTACCCTTACGCACACCGGCGGCTCGCCTCGCAACGTATGTCTAGGATAGCCCTTGTCGGTTAATGCAGTGGCCGAACCCCCACGTCTCTTGCAAGAGCATCGGTAGTGATTTGTGGGTATGCATCGAAGGATTCCCCTACGTGTTAAATAGCCGTGAGGCCAACACGCCCGATTATGCGAGTAGCCAAGTTTATACCAGGTGTGATTCTAGTCATGTCCCTAGCTACATGTGGTCATGCCAACCGGAATTTTTGATATTCCGCCTGATTGTATCAGGTTCTCTATGTTCCATCTATTTGAACCACCCAAAGGCCAAAAAATGCATTTAACCGAGCTAGCAGCCCATTACGATTGGGAAGAATTAGATTGTGGGCATTGGCACGGCGAACATCATGCAAACTGATGGGCATACAGGTTGAAAGGTTTTTACCATTATCGTTCAACATCTGTGCATTCAACAAAACCTAGGTAGTGACGCAGATGTAATCAGGGTGGAACTGATGCCCGTCAATTTCCCCGTGTTGTAGTCCAGCTCTAGAGTGTTATTCTAAACTTCAAATAATCTTAAAATACGATTGCGGACAATGAAACACCCACTGAGCGACCAATCCATCTCACGATGAACGTTGAAATCTCAAAAGACGATATACATAAACGACAATGGCACGTGATGTTTCTCGAACGTGGCGCAGGCATGTGGCTTGGAACCGCCAAGAGGTCGGACATGTTTGGTGCCGATCATCACAACTCCAAGGAATCAACCCTTGTCGCAACAAGCGATAGCAACATTCTTCTTACTGCACTAGATACCACGCTGTGTCGAGGGGCTCGCCATCTCCACGCTCGCAAGCTACCCAGAAAGCAAACTCTTCGCCTCCGCCGTTCTGCCCTCTCTACGCCTCTTTGCTCATTACGTAACACGCCCTTTACATTGCAATGGGTGTTTGCGCGTCGTGCTTAGGAGGACAGAGGACTTCGGATATAGATGTGAGTTCTCCTGCGTGCGCTTTTGCATTGACGATCTAGCTGACATACTCGCTTGTAGCAGTCGGACGCTTCACATCTTCTCGGGGACCAATATCAACCCAACTATGGCACCGCCAGCAGCACTCATAACGTGCCTCAGCCTGACCCTGAGGAGCTTCGTCGCCAGCGAGAGAACCTCGAGCGTATCTGCGCTGAAACAAATGAGTAAGTCTCTTGTATCTATGGACTTTGCTGTTCCCAGCTCTGATGTCATCCCCTATAGACAGTTGATCCCCGTTTCACAACCGAGCGCACTCCCCGAGGTCTCGGAACAGCCTTCCAAGAATGACGAGTATGCCCATCTTTTCAACGAGCGCTTCAAGTCCATCAGACACGGCCGCCCAGCTTCCGCCGGTGACAATGAAGACGACGAAACAACCTGGCTCGAGAACGCTGTAGGCAGCCAAGGAGAAGACGAGTTGGATCAGATTAAGCCAGCCAACGGCAAGCTGACGATACAATTCGGCCAACGATAGACATACGAAAAACCGTGATCAACGTCATGACGCATTTACCCAGGCCCTCTGAGGCAGAGATCTGTCGCATCTTCTGATGCTTATTTTAGACATTCTTGTACGATTACCCATTCCGGATACCCGTAATATTTTCTTTCCTTTCTGTATTTTCTCTTTTCAATCAGCATTGCCTCTATCATTGGCATATTTCCTAGTGTTAGCATATGTGGGTTCAAAACTTTTTTGCATCATTATGTCAATGTCGTCCTATCGTCTTCCTCACAATTTCTTACTAGCCGAGAAACGGTAAAATGTAGCACATTATTATTATTTCCTCTACTCGTCAAATCATACCGTTGAACAAGATTGGATTCTTTCCCTAGAATACTTTCGACCCATAAGGCAAATGCCAGATTATTATACAAGATCCCACCAAGTGGCTTCATAAAGGTCTGCGTGGATAATCCACAGACAAAAGAAGCAGGATTATCGCAATCACCGTCAAACCTCATGGCTAGTGCCCGACTACTACACAAGGTCCCTCCACTATTCACTTCCCAGGATTCCGTGTGAATAGTGGACAACTGAAAGAAGCAGGAATAAAAAGCAAAAGCAATTCCAGGAGGGGAACATTGGTGATGACGTGCTATACATGCCGTGGACGAAGACATCACCCCACGTCATACCACACCATCAGCCGGACGGAGGGGGCGGCGAGGTCGCAGACAAAGTCGCAGCTTCATCCAACTCATGCAACGCGTGCTCCGCGACCCCATCCATCAAGACGCGCAGTTCGACAGTGTACTTGCTGGGGATCCTATCAAGACGAAGGTTCAAGCCCGGAAGCAGCAGACGCCGCATCCCATATTCCTGTTTCTTAAACGTCTTCTTGCCCCAGCTGATTGCTTCAACCTGCATGATACGGAACAGGGCTTTGGCATCGTCTTCGCTAAGGTTATTGGCGTCTTGGTGCCTCTTCGCTTCCCTCTCGACGAATTGGAGGACAGTGACGGCGGTCTTGTAGTCTGGCGCTTGCTACGTTATCGTGAGTATTCGGCCCTGGAAATAAGAACAGAAGATGGAATCTGGGCATAGCTTTTTTAGGTACTTACGTATGAAGCGGGTACACTGGACGCTTCAGCGCCGGCAACCGACTTCTCAGCTTGCATCCTCTCCAGCTTTTCGCGAACCTTTCTCTGGATGTTCTGACAGATCTCGTCGGCTGTGGGTCGACGGCGGCCGCCTCGCTGGATGATAGCTGGGATTCGTGCGGCAGGGTTGTGTGCAACGGGCTCGCAGCGGGCTAGCAGCGGCTCGTCGTAGTCAACGACGCAGTTTTGATACAAGATATCGTCGTAGGGAAAATCTTCGCGCGAGTGAGTGACTGGGACCCGGTGTGCCACAGTCTCTGACTGTAGGGTTGGAGGCGCTCGGGACGCTATACTTGGGTTGGATCGAAGAGCAGCAGCACGAGTGGTTGGGGGTGCTCTGGTGGCGGTCGCGAGAGCACTCTCTGCAAAGGAGAGGGTCTGGTGGCGTTTACTGGGAGTGTGAGATGCGTGGTCGAGCTCGCCCTCGGACGAGTCTTCTGCCTCACTATCCTTAACGCAAGAGCGGCCGCGCGACCGCTTGCCTGCCTTCGACTTGGGTACAGATGGAGTGTGCTTGCCTCCCTTGATGGCACCGTTTGCACACTCTTCCGAGTCGTCCTCGTCGACCTCCTTCTCGGAACTCTTGGCCTTGGCCGCACTACCTACTGGCTTCTTCCTCGATGCCCTCGCTCCAGTACCACCAGGAGTTGCAGCTCCAGTCTCCTCGGGGGATGGCATGTTGCCGTGGACAAGTCCCTTACCTTGACGTTGGCGCTTCTCATAGCATGGCTGGCAGACCTGAAAGGTGCAGCCGGGGCAACGCCGCATGGTATCCATGTTGCGTTTGTCGCACTCGGTACACTTGGCCGTGTGTACGGCTACTCTGGTATACAGTGGCTCGTCGACAGTGCAAGTGTTCGGAGCTGTGCTTGCTGGTGTGTGAGGCGTGTATGGTGTAAGAGGGCTGTGAGAGTAATTTGAGTTGTTTATATGGGGTGGGGTGTTTGTGCGGGACGGGCCGCAGTGAATGTATGTATTTTCTGGCGTGAGTGTGAGGCCTTGGGTGCCACTGCTATGGCTCGGGCATGGTATAGCAGAGGGATCCATCTTTTTGTTTGTTTGGAGCGGCTTGAGTGCTGTGTGTTCTTTGTCAATGCTTTACTTGGGCGCTGTGACTGTGTGGAAAAAGAGTTAGATTTGGAATTTTGCACTTGCAAAAACAGGAGACGGCTGCGGCGGTGGAGGTAGTGGGAAGTATTCAACAATAGGAGGGTCAGGGTGAAATCGTATTGTGCTGGGAGTAGGAATCTGCCCACATCCACTAACGCGATTGGTTCGTTTGGAAGGCAATTCACTCTGGATGGTCTTGCTTTCGGGACGTCTAAGATACAGCCCTACAAGATTGATACATACACACTGATGTGCACAGTGGATTATATATGTATATGCCTGGCCAGGTACGTGAATGGATCATGCAAAGCATCAGCTCACATGGCGGACGAAGTTTGAATGCCTTGAGAACAAACTCGTTTGTTCTTCTTTGCTGTGAAGGGGCACTTTGGAGGGGTTGGTTGGTGGACAAGACATTTCATGCCGGTATCCCTCGTCACTGAAATCACGAGTTCACGATATAGCCCTTGACTCGATGAAAATGACACCTTTGCGTTGTCTTCACGTCCACGCTCGCAGTATTCAAACGCAGAAAGCGGTGAAGGATATCTAGTGCCGTTGAACAAGACACGAAATGGGAAATACATCCAACCCTCCTATTAGCGTAAGACGGGTGTGACACTGGCACAGATGGACGGCCAGTTTAAGCATTGAAACGGCCCCATGCTCTGCCGTGTGAACAGGCGGGGCGTGTGGGCCGATCTCGGGACACGTTTCGACATTGCAAGATGGCCGTCATGGTGTACCAGGTGTCGTCTTCAAGATTGCCGATGTTTGGTCGTGCCCAGAACAAGGGCAAAGCTTGAATTCTAAGTACCTTGGCAAAAGGAGGGGTCTTCCCTGACAGCAGTGAGAAGACATAGCAACCAGAGATATCGCCAAAAAGGAGAGTGGGCTCGCATAGGTAAACAGCGCCGTGCTATATTGTGTTCATGGCGAAATGGGTCATATCTGGGGCTGAGGAAAAGAAGCAGACTTGGCCATGACATGGTGAAAAGAAATATGGGATGGCTGCATGTTGGTTTGTAGAGGAGGGTATCTCAGGCCGAGCATGACATGCATGTCAGCCTGTGGGTGTCAGTACCAGGTGTGTCGTCGAACTAAACCTTGCCTATCGCGTCACCGACGTGGTATGCAGAAACGCTAGCCGCATCCGTCCTAACCACCATGTTCCAGCCCTACACTCGCAGCCCACGATATGTACTCATAAAGACTAAAGCGCGCGTTGTAATTTCGTTGGCTTTCTCTGGCGCCCTTCACTTCAGCGCTGATGGAGCCTAAGAGGCGTCGTTAGTACTGCGCTCACTGCGCCGCCAGACTTCTGCCTGGAATTGCCACGCTGAACCTTTGCAAAGCGTATAGTAGACTCCCTGCCTTTTTGCCATGGCGTATATACGCTTCTTATCGGTCATCGTTTTGAGCAAATGGGCCCTCGGTGGGGATAATCTTAGCTGCCCGACAACGCACGGCAGCCCCGAGATGCAACATGGTTGACTGCTGCGTATAGCGTACAGGCGTATAGGCTTAGGCAGCGGCGTGCAGGGGTGCAAGAGATGTCCGCGCCCCTACTAGCCACACCCGCTAATTTGCCAGCAAAAGGCATTGCAGCCTCTGACTGGAGAAAGCCTATTGCGTAAGATGCGGGAGCTACTCAGAACCCACCCGCTATGTATCTCCCTATCCTGACCATTAAACGCCGGTCGCAATGAATCATACAAGCAAGGGCATACCTTAGCCTGTCGCTATACAAGAACTCACAGCCCTGCCCTCACTGCGCATCTCTTTACGAAACCATCAACACGCCTTCGGGCCATCGTCAAACCGAGCGCAGATACTCTGCATCTACACGCCATATTCCTAATCTAATACACTCCTTGTTTCCTTGGTTGCATACGTCGGCTGTCATCAAGCGGGTGACGGTCTCGTGGCGGTGCTGCAGATCGTACAGCCCCCAAACTCTCGGAACAGGGTTTTTCGATTGACTCTTCGCCGACGTCGCATTCCTGGGGTTCTAGGCTCTCCACTCTCAGCGGCCTCCTCCAAGCCATTTGTAGACTGGGGTTATTGGACAATATCGCGTGTCTTTAAAAAGGGTACGAGCAAGAATAAACATCGCCTGTTCAGCCTCCCCCCAAACACTGGCGTGGTTTGCCTCCCAACCACAATCGTCTCAGGCCAGCTCTGGCACAAGTGGGATTTCTGAACCCTTAACAAACCCACCACTTCGACCCCCATCATGGATCAAGACGAATCCCCACCGCCGTTCTACTCGGCCATAAAGTTGCTGAGTTACATGCACGCTCCTGCGGTTGGCTTCTATTACCTAGGAGCGTGCATGTTCGGTCTCTGCATCTTACAGAAAACACGAATTGTGCCACAGAAAAGACGGATAAGCATAGTGGCTTTCATGGCCACAATACTCCTGGCATACATCACAGAAGTCCTCTCCTACCTCAGCCGGTCGATAGCCGATTCTGAATACACAGCTCCACAATTCTTCGCCATACGGTGCTTGGGGTCGATACTTGTCTGGAGCCCTCTGTCTTACATGTTGTGGGCAAGCAAATCGCTGCGCTGGCATGCGTACTTTGGAGCATTTGTTTTGCAGTTTGCACTCGAGGCAACGACTTGCTTGATCACGATTTCCACCGTGCCAGAACCATTCTCAGAAAAGTACCCGCCTTTGATCATTAGCTGCGTGAGGGCTTTGGTCTCACTGCTCCTACTGGTGGATGCATTTGTCGTCCTCGTCACCAAACAGACTGAAGCTAGCACAGACGAGGAGCGCCAATCGCTTCTGAACAAGTCAACGGATAGCTTGTTAGGCCCAGGTTCCCCCATGGGCTACGGTGCCATCCCGTTCGGCGCGGATTTTGGCGGTGATTTCAGCGATGATGAGGACGGTCCGCCAGAGGAAGACGACAAAGACTTGAAAGCGCAACAAGCGAAACGACTCGAAGAAGAAGGTGGCTGGTTCGGCTACTTGAAAGGCTTCGCCGTCTTCCTACCATATCTGTTTCCAAAAGACGATTGGAAGGTCATGGCTTGCCTCGGCATTCGACTGGTGCATATGCTGCAAGAGCGTGCCCTCAATCTGCTCACCCCTCGACAGCTTGGTATCATCACTACCGAACTACAAAAAGCGTACGACACAAAGAGCGGCGTCATGCCGTGGAAAGACATTGGCCTCTGGGTGCTGTACTCCTGGATCAACAGTTATGCCGGACTCGGAGTCATTGACGGCATGGCAAATCTCGTCATCTCCAACTCTGCGTATCGCCGCGTCACCTTGCTAGCTTACAAACACGTCCTGGGTCTTTCCATGGACTTTCATACCTCAAAAGACTCGGGCGAGGTCTTGAAGGCTGTTGAGCAGGCGTCTTCGCTCAACACACTCATCGAAATGGTGCTGTTTGACGTTGCGCCAATCCTGTTGGACCTCTTCGTCGCAATGTACTACGTCACTCACCTGTTCGACGCATACATGGCCTTTATCGTTCTGTTCATGGGCGCAGCATACATTGCGATTGGATTCTACTTTACAACACTGTCGCAACCCAAAAGACGAGATTACGTGGAGAAGCAACGAAGCGAAAGCTCCACTGTCAACGAGACGATCCACAACTGGCAAACAGTCGCTTATTTCAACCGCTTCGCGTATGAGTATGCGCGTTATGCAGAAAACATCATCAACACCATTTCGGCGCAATATCAATACTACTTCAGATCCATGGGCGGACATGCTGCGCAAGATCTTCTGACTACCCTTGGTTTCGCTGGTGCCTGTGTCTTCGGCATGACTCAGATCGTCACCGGACGAAGGCCAGTTGGTAACTTGGTTACACTGATCATGTACTGGCATACGATGACTTCGCCACTTTACGTTCTGTCCTATAGCTTCCGACAAATCACCAGCTCGCTGATCGATGCCGAACGCCTGCTACAGCTACTGAACACCAAACCCACGGTAGCAGACCAGGAAGGTGCCAAGGACATTATTGTGGAGAAAGGAGAAGTGGAATTCAAGGATGTCCACTTCCACTACGACGAGCGTAAGCCTATTATCAAGAGCGTAAACCTCAAGGCCTCGGGTGGCCAGACTATCGCCTTTGTCGGTGAGACGGGTGGCGGAAAGTCGACTATGCTCAAGCTTCTCTTCCGCTTCTACGATGTGACCAGCGGTTCGATAATGATCGATGGCCAAGACCTGCGCTCAGTGACGCAAGCTAGTCTACGGGATGCCATGGGCGTCGTGCCTCAAGATCCCGTTTTGTTCAATCAAAGCATACGACAAAACATCCGCTATGCCAAACTCGATGCCACCGACGCCGAAATCGAAGATGCATGCCGCGCTGCTGCCATTCACGACGACATTGTCAGTTTCCCAGACGGCTACAACTCCAAAGTGGGTGAACGCGGGGTACGGCTGTCAGGCGGCCAACTGCAACGCATAGCCATTGCCCGCGTGCTCCTGCAGAACCCCAAAATCGTCTTGCTGGACGAAGCAACATCAGCAATTGACTCGTCCATCGAGGCACTGATCCAGCAGGCGTTCCGCAAACTAAGTCAAGGCCGCACCACGTTTGTAATCGCACACAGACTCAGCACGATTGCAGACGCCGACCAGATCTTGGTGGTTGAAAAGGGCGAAATCATCGAGAGAGGTACACATCAGGGGTTGCTGAAGAACGAAGAAGGAAAGTACGCGGAGCTGTGGAGGAAGCAGACGGCGGGGCATTTGTCAAAGGACTCGGAAGCCAAGGATGTAAAAGAGGGAGAGAACCAGGAGGGAGCCGTGGTCGTTGGCGATACGACGATTCAGGGAGAAGACCAGGCAACCACTTCTGCGACGAAGAGTGACAATTCCGGTGAAGATAACAGCGTACGACGGAAATAAGGTGTTGATAGAGAGAGAGAGCGGTGATATCATATGTATTAGACATCCGGCTTCATCCATCCATGAAGCTTGTAACATAACGAAATAGAAGAAAGACCAAGACCATGAACCCTTTCTTTGCCTTTTTTTTTGCATCACACAGTCATCACTCTTTACTCCACGCGGTCCGCGCATCAACCCAAGAAGAAGAAGAAAAAAAAGCAAGGAGACTTGCAAACAACCCAACCCAAACCTCCATAACTTACTATTGTTCTTCTTCTTTTCTTTTTCGTCCGCGGAACCCAACACAATCTATTTTTTTTTTGGTTGTTGCCTAAAATCAAGGCATCCAACTCAACATTCCCCCCCCCTGTTCTTACCCCGTTTCCTTATACTAACACGCTGAGTCGGGACAACAATCAACGCAAGGAGCGCCCCTCGCCAACAAGCTCCTCTCTCTATCTCTCCTTAGTCGGGAAGACTATCCTCCGACGCACGGACCCCCGCCCCTACGCGCGGATTAGGGTCCAGCCGGTTCCCTCCCCCCCCAATCGCAAACGTGGGGACTGAAACGAGCATTGTGCGAGGTTTTGTCTTTTTGGTGTGTGTGGCGCAGGACGAGGGGGGGGGGGGGGAGAGAGGCGCGTACGGCGTTATAATGGTTACTATTAGAAGGACTGTTTTTCCTTTTCCTTCTTTCTTACTCTTTTTTCCTTCTATCTTCTATCTTCGACATCAGTATATGTATATATATTTGTTTTTCGCCAACGGAGGATTGATTTTTTTTTGCGCACAGTGTGGCTGATTCAAGTCAGCTACGTCACGAGAACGAAACCCCCGATCTAAACCCTTTTGCACCTAGTTGGGGCTGGTTTAGGGGACCCGCCGTGGGTTTGGGCTGCTGCTGTTGCTGTTGCTGTTGCTGCTGCTGCCTTGAACGGGCCAGATCGACCACTTTTTGAACGACGGGGGGGTTATACTATCGAGACCGGAACTTTCTTCTTGTGGTTTTCTCTTTTCCGGACACGCTTTGTACGACTGCCTACCCCGATTAGTTGTTGTTGTGTGTTCTAGACGGGCGAGTTCAACATGGCGGTGCCGAAACGCGTGCTGCTACTTACTTCGGCGGCGTATGCGGGTTTTCGTGCGCGGTACGATGTCGGATTCACGCCGTTTGCGGCGCAGAGTTATGTCAAGAATACGTTTGGGGTCTATATGGTTTTGTTCTTTGCGCAGCTTTTCTGGGGGGTACTTGTGTATCCGTTGTTTTTGACGCCGTTGAGGAAGTTGCCGACACCCGAGGTGAGTACCTTTTCTTTCATTCTTTTCCGAATTGTTTTCTCTATCGGTTAGGGAGGCGGAGACTATATGTGGAATATGGTATGCTGATTATACGTTTATGCGATAGGACGGACACTGGCTTCTTGGGCACTATGCTAGAATTTACAAGGAGCCGACGGGCGAGCCACAGAGAGATTGGATTGACAGTGTGCCGAACGACGGTGTCATCTACTATCGGTTCTTGTTCAATGACCCCAGGGTTTTGATTACGAATCCAAAGGCGCTGGGTGAGGTCTTGGCGCAAAGGAGTTATGATTTTATCAAGCCTACAAGGGTGAGGGTCGGGTTGGGTAGAGTGCTTGGTGTTGGTGTTTTGCTCGCAGAGGGAGATGAGCACAAGGTATGCACTCTCCAATTGACACCTCGGTGGCAAGCATGACGCTCGAGCGCTTCCAAGACTAATCCTGAACCCATATAGCGTCAAAGGAAGCTACTCATGCCTGCATTCAACTTCCGCCACGTCAAGGACCTGTACCCGATTTTTTGGGGTAAATCCCAGGCGATGGTGAATAAGATCTCTGAGACAATCAAGAACGATCCCACCAAGTCTTCGGTTGTTGAAATCGTATCTTGGGGTTCCCGTGCAACACTCGACATCATCGGTGTGGCTGGTTGTGGCAAGGATTTCGATGCCCTTGTGAATCCGGAAAATGAACTCTACGAGACATATCAGCAAATCTTCGCCAGCAGCCGCGGCGCTCAGATTGTTCAGATTATCCTCGGCATGATTCCGTACAAGATTGCCATCAACTTACCACTCAAGCGAAACGACGAAATTGGAAACGCGGTCCGCACCGTCAAAAGCGTAGCCAGAGATCTCATTCGCTCCAAGCGTGCCAAGTTAGAAAGCGGCGAAGCAAAGGGCCTGGATATCCTCAGTGTAGCCATGGAATCTGGCGGCTTCAGTGACGAAGATCTTGTAAACCAACTCATGACGTTCCTTGCTGCAGGCCACGAAACCACCGCTTCAGCACTAGCATGGGCCGTCTACGTCCTCTGCAAATACCCCGACGTGCAAAAAAGACTACGAAGCGAAATCCACGAACAAATACCCTCGGCGCTAGAAGACGGCGGCCAAGTCTCGTCAACAGAAATCGATCATCTGCCGTATCTGAACGCCGTGCTACAAGAAACCATGCGTGTTTTCCCATCCGTTCCACTTACCCTGCGCGAAGCAGCACACGACACCACTATCCAAGGCCACTTTGTCCCTGCCGGCACCGCTATCGTCATTTGCCCCTGGGCCGTCAACACATCCACCCACCTCTGGGGCCCGGACGCCCGCGAATTCAATCCCGATCGCTGGATGCAGCCTGGTACTGCCAATACGGGTGGCGCAGAGAGCAACTACGCCATCACCACCTTCTTGCATGGACCCAGAAGTTGTATTGGTAAAGAGTTTGCCAAGGCAGAATTTGCGTGCTTGGTTGCAGCATTGGTAGGTAGGTTTGAGTTTGAGTTTGAGGACCCGGATTACAAGCTAGATATTCAGGGCGGGATTACGTCGAAGCCCAAGGGTGGGCTAAAAATCAGATTGAGGGATGTTAGGGCGTGAAGGAGTCAATGAAGGGGGCGGGGAGAGGGATTGGAGGAGATTTTTATGAGGCGGATATCTTTTACAGTTTCATGTGGGAGTGTGTCTGAGGAGTAAGTGTAATGTTCACGTCTACTAGATGAATCGCATACGTTTGATTTAACCTTTTCTATTCTGGGAATGAGATGTTTTTCAATTGAGCCCGGGATTGAACGTCGGGATAACTGATAATCAGTAGTCAACATTTCAGAGAAAAGATTCTTTTCCTTACAATAGACAAGCGACGTCTGCATCAAAGCAGCAAACTTATCAAGAACCCAGGTCTAAATTTCTTCTAAACAATATATAACAAAATAAAGCGAGCGTGTGTTAGGCACATCAACAACCCATTAAATCAAACCAACCACATTAAAGAGCGTCTTTTCCATCCCCTCATCCCCTCCCCCTTCCCCTCAATTTCCCAAACAAAAAAAGCCAAAAGGAAAGAAAACTACATCCCCCCATCTCAAACCCTCGAGCCCCAGCACACTTCTTAGGCGCAGTAATCAGGCTTTCCAGCCCCACCATCAACACACCTTCCACAAGGCACGCGCCCATTAATCCACACCAGCGCATCACCCGCACTACCGCACTTGAACAGTGACTTGTCGATCTGGTCCATGGCCGGGTACTGGCCGTCGTTCCAGGTGCTTCGGAGGCACTTGCTTTGGATTTCGTTGTTTGTCCAGCCTGTTGGGGAAAGGTTAGTTTGAGAAAAGCGTTTTGAAAGGGGGACGGTGGGGAGATGTATACCGCGGGCGGACTTGAGCGTGCTGCCGCAGTAGAGTTGGTGGGTGTCGCACTTTGAGGCGGAAGCGGTGAGGGCTAGGGCGGCGAAGGCGAGGAGGGGCTTGGTGGAGAGCATGGTTGGTGATTGAGATTGGTGGCTGGAGGGTGAAGTTGGTGAGGTTGGAGATGTTGGGAGTGGATGATGGTATGATGAATTGATGATGGTTTAGATTTTGGGGTCGTCGTTGGTGGTTTTATAGTCTTTCTTCCTCTCCCTCTCTCTCTCTTTCTCTCTTGAAGTCTTGGGTACTTTCATCTTCGTAGCTGAAGTCACCGGTACCGTGTGATGCTGATGTTACTACGGACTCCACTGTGTGTTCAGCTCGGAGTAATACATCGCAGTTGGCCGAAGGGTTACCGTCTCAGTAATGTAGTTTTTTTTAGGAAGTCGAAATTGAAAGAGCGGGTCAAGAGTTGTTGGAGTTACATTGTGCGTAAGAAGGATTCAGCAATTGAGCGGTCGCGGTACCAGCTGAAGTACCTAAGCGAGTGTTGTGGTAGAGAAACACCTGAGCGGTTATTGTGGTCAGCTGAATTAAGCTTTCTCGTTCCCCACACCTCATATTTACCAGGTTACAGATCTTGTTTAGTTTCGCAGAATTAATGCAATTTCTTACATCACACCACCTTTGTGTTGCAAAAATGCCCAATAGGTCTAGAGAGAAGAATTACATTGCCTACATCTGTCCCAATTTAGGACATAATTTCTCACGTCTATTTCCTATGTTATTCTAGTTTCTTGGCAATGCAAAGTACATATTCGTTGCTGTGACCGGTCTTTTCACAACAAGCAGTTCTTTCAATCTACCCGCGTTTGAGTTACTTTATCCTCATTGTTCTTTGGATGCCCTGAACGGGTTCTGTACCCTACGAAGATCGAAAAAAAACTCCCGCATCCTCGATGTGGTATTTGAAAGGAGAAAATATGTCTCTCTGAGATACATCAAAGCTGAAGGTGAAGTACCAAATTCTCCTATATACACACAAAGCATGTCCATCACTGCACCCCCCTATCAACGAGCATCACGATCTCTTCCTGGAAGATCTTACACATACTTCCCGTCGCTCACAACTCATCCTTACCACCATTCCACCCATCCCCTACACCCCTCATCCACTGCACACCCACCAGTTTCAACCCCTTCTTCGCCACCAACTCCTCAGCCCTAAAGCTCCTTCGCTCCACAAACTCCTCTCCCCCAATCTCCGCCTTCTCCAGAGTCTCACCTTCTTTCTCCTCAAAAAGTAGGAACAAATAGCGATGCGGGCCACTCTCGTCCTTGGGTCCAGGCGCAAGATATTGCGTCAACGTCTTCCCATTTGAGGTAATGTCATCTGTTGGGGAAACAGTCGAAGGAATGGAAGTAATGACCCAATGGCGCCAGTAAGCGAATTTCGGGTCGTCAGGCGTGGGTGCATCGGGATCAATCATCATGAAAGCAAATGTTGATGCTGAGGATGGGGAGTCTGACATTGAAGAGATGGAAATGACGGGTTGCTCTGCGATCTGGCTGACGCGTGCGAGACTTCCCCTTTCGGGGGCAAGACCTGATGGGAATTTGACGGATAGCTGAATAGTGGGGGTGAAAGAGTCTGGGATGATTGATGAAGGAAGGAGGTTTGCGCTCTTGAGCGCGTCGACGAAGGAAGTGGCAGCCATGATGAACAGTTTTGATTCAAACAATTCGTGGATTGGAATTGGAAGTTCTATTAGGGAGAAATTGACGACTTGTATTTATGACTTTTGCGTGGTGGTAGAAGGGATTTTGATGCGTGATTGAGGCGGGGTCGTGTGATTGGTGG
Organism: Bipolaris oryzae ATCC 44560; assembly: GCF_000523455.1. Taxonomy (NCBI): domain Eukaryota; kingdom Fungi; phylum Ascomycota; class Dothideomycetes; order Pleosporales; family Pleosporaceae; genus Bipolaris; species Bipolaris oryzae. The sequence continues at coordinate 55,307 of NW_006911416.1, read as the reverse complement.
ATAAACCTCAGCTTTGCTTGGTACTCCGCTGAGTTGTCCACTTCTGCTTGGCGTTCACTTAGAAGGGCAAAGGTTCGGTATAAGATGAGTAACAGCGAGGTGGGGGTTAAGAGAATATGTATTCTTTACAAATCTTGGGGCCTCAAATGTTACGCTGTGAAGAGATATGAGTTGACTATACAGCAATTTTCATCAACAATACTAGGACTTTGAGCAACTTTGGACAAGGACCAGCACAGGAACTGATATCCTGGGCGGCAGATACGGCTTCGTACTATCCTTAATCAAGGGTTGTCACAGTTACATGTGGTGCTAGATCTATTGGACATTGCGATTTGCCGGCCCCGAGGAATTATTTCCGGGCAAACTTCATTCGGAAAACTCGACAATCTACAACCGAAAATCTGCACCCCTTGGAATCTTTCCTACTGAACCCAAAGACACCAATACTTTCTCTTATGGTTCTGTGTGTCAAAGGAAAGAGAAGGGATGTGGGGGCGTGGTTGATTCCAAGTTACTTTCGCAAAATGAACAAGGGGCATCATCACGTCGATGAGCTGGCGAAAAGCAAGTTCCGAGACTATATCTACCGGTCAGTTCCATGTAGAGTCATCATAACACGGAAGCCGCATGCATAATGTGATGGAAGAAGATTCAGGAGTGTCTGTCAGCTTTGCTGTGTATAGGAGTTGTTTTAATTCGTTCACGGTAGAGGACATGTCGTATACGCACTCCACATATCAAACCGGAAGCACCGTGTTAACTACTCGCAATGCTACACCCAGACATAATACTACTCTATTAGCATCAGCGTCATCACTTACTCCATTCAACAGAATATATCACACTGCCCAAGATCTAGCCTTACATGTCTTCCGACCAGCCACATCGTTTTCGTAGAGTCGCTCGAATAAGAGCATGAAACAAGTTGCTGGACCAATATATTGTCAACCCGGCAAGACAGTCACTCGTAAGCACAAACACACAATCATTGCATCCATTCTTATCCTACCATCACCCTCCTCGTAGGCCTACCACCCTCCTCGCCCCCGTCTCACTCCCCAACACCCACAGCCCCCTGAGCTGAGACCCGCCATCTTCCAGCCACTCAACAAACTCTTGTATACCCAACCTCGGGCTACTCATGACGCGTATCTGAGACCGTGCTGTAGGATGTCGTTATCCTCGTCTGGCAGAAAATCCCCTCATAATTGGCGCACTCAAGTATCCAAGCCCACAAGAGTGGTGCGCATAAAGATCAGCTACTATTTCAAGAACCAAGCGAATCGGGTTTGGGGGCCAGATATACGGCTGGCGCCCACAACATCAGATGGCATCCTATATTCTCGTTCCTGTATCAGGCCTCCCCTCCTTTCCCCAGGGGGATATGTGTATGTGTGTGTGCGCATGACGTCTGATTACCAATATACCCGTTACACAGCTTAAAGGAGCGATATATCGCCAGAAAATGATCAAGCCACACGGTAATCTAGTAAGTGGAGGCTGAGCCCCTCCCCCGATGCTGCGCCTCAAACCCACCACACAGCAATCAAGCACACGCACAAGCACACGCACAAGCACACGCACAAGCACAAGCACAACACACTGCTGCTGCTGCACGCAACACGCCCCCCCACAAACACCGGACCACCGAACACGCTCTCTCTTCCCACCCAACCCAACCACCCTCCTCCCTCCCATAACGGCCCAATGGCACGCACCCTTTCTGCCACGTACCTGATCCAGGCACAGCCCTGCAACACCCAACCTCGCACCCACCCATCTCACCTCGGGAAAGCTACGACAACCCCATCAGCTAAGCAAAACTTTCTAGCGTGAGTGGGCATCATTCGCATCACCCAAATATTCCCATTCCTAGTCCTAGTAGCCCGTGAAGAAAGGAAAAAAATCAAAAAAATCTAGCGGCCCATTGGGCAGGGCTGCAAGCGTACTACAGTCCTTAGTAACGGGTGTGGTGTGTGCGCGTGTGTGTGTTTGCGAAAGCTTAGGCCAGGAACCCAGGCCCAAGCAGACAGACAGACACACACACACACACACACACCATAGAGTATACACCGCACGGGCGTGCGCGTGTGGAAAGAAAACGGGACACGACACGCTGGCACACACACACACATCTCAACGGCATTGGAGGGGCCACCGGAGCTGTCACCATCGGGCGTGTCTCGAACGACAAGACGGGTGAGCCGATGGGAAGGACAGAAAAAATTGGGTCGATCAATATTCTGGGTGGGCTCTGCCCGTGGATGATGATGACCGGAGTGTGGGGAAAGAGAGAGTGCGACAGAGCAGCGAGCAAGGGGTGGAGTAAGGTAAGTAAGTTATGGGTCCTACTAGTTAGGGTTGGGTAACAAAAGTCGGGTGAGAGATCACGATAGGGTAGCAGTTCGTGTGTTTGCCGGTTTCAAAAACCTTCGGGCGGGTAAAAGCAGCGCGCGGCTGCATCATACTTTTTTTGGTGGGGACCGAAAGGAGAGAGACAGAGAGAGAGAGGGTAAAGGTTCGACGATCACGCCGGAAAAAGGGTGGACACGCTGGCATTTGGGGGAAACAAAGCAAAGTAAAAGGGGGTTGGTTGAACAGAGCGCAAGGTGGTAATCCAAAGAGGCGGGCCCTGGTTCAGTGCGGGGAGATGAGCTGGCATGGTGTGCTTGCGCAATGCGCTCTCTCTCTCTCCCTCCCTCCCTCGCTTTGTGCTGGGTGAAACGGCAGGGTCGGAGACGCCCGATAACACGGGGAGGGCGATCGAGACCGTCTCGGAGTTGCGGGTGCGAGCTGTGGGGAGACGGCCGATGGGTCCGCCCAGCGGCCCTTTGGCTCAGGTACTGATATGTACACATGTATGTATGTGGTTAATCACTGGGTCCCCCAGAAGGAAATATACTACCAACCCACACAAAAAGATTCGACCGGTGAGGCTTGCGAAATGCATCATGCATGTATGCTGCACTGCACCTCTGGCATGCAGGCCCTAATCTTTTTTGTTACATTCGCTCTTTTTCCTTTAGCCGCATTTGCAAAGGGAAAAAAAGTGGGAACCTGTCAACGCACAATCGGATGAGGGACGGGGGGGGGGGAGGGATGTCGGTCAAACTCCACAAAAGACCACTATTTTCTACGCACAACATTGCCGACTGCGGACACCCAAGGGCTAGATTTCGTGAGTCCTTTTTTTGTTTTGTTTCTCGTTGAGAATTATTGGAAACTTTGCCTTGGGGGGGGGAGGGCTTGAGCTTCTGCGGGTGGCGCCCCCACTTTTACAAATTCATCTGGGAATTTGTGTATACACAGTAGTTTTTAACTTGACTAGCTAGTGAGTATCATGTCAGTAAAGTCAGGCTTTTTGGGCCGGGGGATTGGGCCGCCAATGTCGAGAACGAGAGACGGACGGTTTGCTGACTTGGACACACACACACACACACACACACACACACTCAGGGAACCGAGTCTGGCATACCCTCGGTTGTTTTGGCGATGTGCGCCTGGAATATCCCAGACGGGGTGCAGATGGCAGCGCGCAATCGAGTGACAGCTGTCCATGCACAATTACAGTGGAGCCCAATTGTTCTGGAATCACCATCTGAATATCGATCAAGTGCCAGATTGCAATCTAGATGTTGAGGGTGGGGGAGTTTGCGCGTAGCCCGATTGCGAAACGCTGTTCCTTCTTTCCCCCCCGATTTCTCTTGTTCTCTTGCTCGTTTGATGTTCCTCTCTGTCTCCCAGGTCGGTAAAACTGCACACTGGTACACACGGCACCCGATATACACATTCAAACTATTACATACCCGCTCCGTCCTCTGACGTATGTATGATGCCAGTAATAGCAGGTGTAATAATCGTCGGTCTTTTTCGCGGTGGACGCGTATACGAATGGGGTCGATCTCCGTAACGTGGGTTGTGGAAAAAAAACGGACATCTATCTCCTTTGATGCCCTCCTGAGAAAAAAAAGTGAGGCTCCTGATTTGCACGTTGCCAATAATTAATGCGAGCCATGCTTGTCCGTTTCCAAGGCTACGGCAGACGGCACACTACGCATTCTTGCCACTCTCGCCTTACCATGTGTCTGGCGGTACGTACCCCGCAACACCAACGCCATTCTGCCATCGTTACCATTGTCATCGATCCCCATTTCACCCTCCACGTAGCAGTTGGCTATGCGATATTGCACTGTACTACGTCGCATGGCCATTTTGTTTCAGATTGAAACCCCTTGACCACGAGACCCCAAGCTGACATGCGTACTGTAGTGTTGGTGATGGTACTGGATCTGGTACCGGTTGCCAACTTTTGGGAGCCGGAGACCCTGACGTCTGCCCTGCCCCGCATCACCAATCCTTCCGCGCCATACCCTTACCCTCGACAAGGCTCTTCAGCACCCAAAGACGTCATGGCGGCACGCTCAAGACTCGGCTGAAGCTGGTGATGATGTCGTATCTTTGCCTCTGTGTCTTGGGAGCCATGGGAGCCAACCGTGCCGGGCTCTATTATTCAGCCATCAATCACTCCACAAACCATACCATACTTTGCGAAGAAGCGCATTCAGCCCTTTTGCACGAGGGTCTACGTGCAGTAGCTAGCGGGTATGTGTGCGTGTGCGCGCGCACACCCTCTGCAGGTCTTGGTATACCGGTGTGTCCAAGAAGGGTAGCGTAAAATAAAAGGCACCTCCGATGATGGAGAGGGTGCTGAGCCACGGGGCAGAAAATGTCAGGGTCTTTTTCAGCAAACCTGTTCACAGGTCGTATCGGCGCCGGCGATCAATATATTCCTGGCCACATGATAGTAGCATGGGTAGCGATAAGACAAGGGGTGGCACTGTGCTATTGGCCATGTGTGAGTCGAAGCAAAGGAAACAGCCTACGCCTACGTACAAAGGGAGCAGCCGAGGTGTGGGAGCCGTGATAGTGTGCTAGTTGCCCATGTTTGAGTGTGTCGAGGGTCTCAGTAGATGGATGCTTGGTGCAGCGTAATCTCCCCCATGGCACGCACATTCTGCCATTTTTGCTGCGGGCCAGCTCCACTTTGCAATCCCTCCACGATGCACTCAATGCCCCCAAGGCCGTCATTCATCACCTGTACTATCCTTAGTAGTCCGTGGCAAAAAGTCACCCCATAATGGCAAGAAATGATGTGAAGTGTCGAACAATGTTGTTCCATTAATAGCTAGCTAAAATAGTACATGTGTCAAAGTCCCCAAACCCCGCCCTTCAGCGTCATCTAGGCGTTTCCATCGCATCATTCCAGGGTCCATCAACCCCCCCTGCATTAATCCATTACCCTCAACACCGTAAAGGTGGAGGCATCTTCCTCCCCGATGGTACATTCCACTCCTCCCTCGCCGTCCCAGCCAGCATGTGTAGATAAGCAACGCGAAAACAAGGCGTGCAAAAAACATGAGGAATCGGTCTGTGGTGGTAGTGCGGACTGCCGCGGAGCTTTTGCAGCTTCCGCCCGTCTCGCACACGCATGGAAGTCGAGCACGTAGCGGCGGGCGCTAGGCTCTTAGTAAGAGACTGATGGCGTAATAAGTCGTATCAATCATGAGATCGTATTTCGTAAAGCGCAAAGAGAATGCCTAGGTCATCATTCATCGGTAGTAGCCAGACGAGCGCTGCTCGCGGATGTCCCGGTTGGTTGGCTCGCGGACTTCAACGGCGTAGTGCTTTGCGTTGCGGCGTTGCTTGGCCAGGTCCTCCTCGTAGAGGGAACCGCGCTTGGAGTTTGGGGTGTTGCTAATCTCAGACAGTGGACGCTTTGCCTTGGTGGTGGTGGTGGTGGTGACGGGCCAGTCAACAATGTCGTCGGTTCGTGGTCGGGCGGACTTGACCTTGGGCTCTTGCTCAACCTTGACAGTGTTGCTTCGTCGTGGGGGAGAGGAGGAGGTTGGTGGTGGTGATGAGCGGGGAGCGACGTAGTAGCTGCGGTCCATGGAGACAAAGGGCCTGCGTGATCGGTGGCGGAGGCTACGCTCAATGGCCTTGAGGAGGCTGCAGACTTCAACGTAACCGGCTGGGATCTCGACGCGGACAAGCTTGTTGTTCTCCTCCATGGTGGAGTAGGTGGCTCCAGACTTGTGGTAGATGTAGCGGGCGACGTCCTGGGCCAGGCCGTGGCCGACATCACAGAGACGCTCGTGGTTGCGGTGGACTTCGTAGGCGTTGTGGCAGTGAGCACACTTCCTGGCGTGCATCTCAAAGTGGTAGGCAGCCCAGCTCTCGGAAGTGTTTACAGGACGGCAGAATGAGATGACGGGGTCTTCGTAGAAGCCAACCACGCGTTCCTTCTTGGCCACGGCGGGCTTTGCGTGGACGGCCGTAGGCATGTTTGTGCGTGCAGACGGCATTGCCGGGGAGGATGTTGGCGGCTTCTTGAGTATGGACCTTGGGGTAGCCGTGGTGACGTTTGTGCCAAGGTACGATATGGTAGCGATGAAGTCACTCTCGGACGAGAGCGACAATGGTATGGTGGTGTTGGGTTGTTGGCGTGGTGGACTCGGCTGGCGAGTACAGATGGTAGACGGCTGAACGGATCAGAGTGCGGGCGAGTTGTTGGTAGCGGGCTTGGTATGAGGAGCCATGGTGGGCGCGGGCAGCATGGAATTATATGTCTATCCTCGCTCGCAGTAGACGCATGCCTTGGGTGTGGGTGGAAGCCTGAGACTAGCCGGGGTGCCTGCGCCCATCGGGCAGGGGTGGTGTTAGCAGCAGCAGCGACCAGGGCCCATGGCGCGCTAGTGAGGGCGGTGACTGCACGTCTGCTTGGGTGCGAAGATGACGACTGTGCCTGTGATTTCTTGGGAACTGCAGCTAGAAACGTGTTTTGGGCCGACGTTAGAGAAAGTGAAATGTTGCAGCCAGCCGGCCGTGTGATTGGCGGCCTAGTCGCTGTGCGTGGCTGCTGCGAGCAAAGGGGGTCAGCGAGGGCATCAACAGCCGCTGCACCGTCTCCTGAAACGCGTTGCGGCGAGCAGGGCAGCCAGTTGCAGCGGTTTGGACAGAGGCTCGTCGACTGCTGTTTTTGGACGGTGGGTGGTGGTGGTGGTGGTGTAACAGTTTGGGATGGTGGTGACGGGCGTGAGAGCTGCGCCCTATGGCTTGCAGGCCCCTGTCGCTGCCTGTTTCTCGAGGCACCAGCCACCTCCGCCACGCCTCTTGGGGTCTAGCGGGCGGATAGCTGACTGCCGGGGGTACAATCACAGCCACAGCCACAGCTACTGCACCTTGTCCGGCCTGCGTCTCAACGCACCCCTTCCAGCTGTGGCTGTTTGGTTTTGTGCAAAAAAGTCAACATGTGCAAGTATGATGCGTACATCCAGCCCTCGCTCCTCGCTCCTCGCTGCGCAGTTGGGCCGAGCTGTCCGCTGCCCGCTGCCCTCTGCCCTCTGCCCTCTGCCATGGTGGCCTCATCATGTCCCCGCGGTGCTGGTCGTCTTCCTTGACACACCGGACGGCGGTACCGTGCCTCGAGCCGCCGGCTCATCACCAGCCACGACAGTGGTTGCAAAGGCCAAAAAGCAGGCGTGGCTCCCGCAGTGCCTTTGTCGACGTACCACCAGAGCCGCTCAAGGGCGCCCAGAGATGGAGCCATTGCTGCGTGTCGTGAAGGGAGTCATCAGCGCACCCTGCCATTTCCACAGGTGCCGGCGGGCGACAGCGACGTGCATGGCGCTACCCAGCCTATGGCGCCTCTGGCCTTGCTGGTCTTGTCTCACCGGATTTTTGCTGCCCCACAGTCCTTCACAATTGGGCCCCTCTGCTCACTCGACACCTCCCGCCCTGCTGGCAGCCAGAGAGCAGTTCGCCCGCCGGCCCACCCGGACGTGGCACCTAACGACTCTGCCTGGCACTCGTCTCCGTCAGCGACACGAAACAGTAAAAAACTCGTCTGGCTCTTCTCATCCAATCACCCCCATTTTCAATTCACACTCCCTTTGCGCACACTCGCCCGCACAATTCTGCCATGCGTGACTCCTAACAGTCAGAAGCTGCCCAATTTGGCACGGGCGTAGTTCGTTTGCTTCGCCCTGTGACTCTGTTTTCTCTTTGCTCGTCGGCTCGCCCCGTACGTGAGGCGCAGCGCGAGCAGCACCCGTCCCTCCCATCTCGACCCTGGCCAATCTCTTCGAATGACTACTCTGTATACGAGCTCCTAGCTGGCATTGCAAGCCTCTTAGCGCAGCCATCCACCCACAATACCCGTTGACAGATGCATGCTAGCGAACTGCGCTCCATGCGAACCACTGCGCAGCCACACAATGCAGCTAATCTACACTGCAAAATGCCATCGTGACTTGGTTTGCTGCTTCCACTAGCCCTCTTGCTCTGTAAACACCCTCGCCCACGTCTTTGGATGCGTGCCTGCTGATGACCGTCCATATCCGGCTTCCGACAATGACGCCACACCGTGGCGCCAGCAGAGCCTCCTTACATCATCATCAATCATACGCCCTACACCTAGAGTGGACTAAGAATTCCAAACTCCAGGTCAATCGACTGATGTTTGGAGGCTGTGTACCTAGCACGCCGTTTCCGAGCCGTTGTGCCGGCCAAGCCCCTCAGGAGAATGCCTTCTCTAGGTGTAGCTTTCCCCAGACATTGCATCGTCATGTGGTCCACCAGGCAGATCTGCAGCCTCCCGAGCAGGCAGCCCTATCAAGGTTGCGCAATGGCTAGGCAGCAACTGCGCAATCCCAGCTGAACTGCGAACCATCCCCATCTCAACGGGCCCTTATGCCCTTTGCTATCGACATCCACACCTACGTTTATCGCAAACTACTTACATATAGTCGACTGCGCCTGGTTTGATTAATCAGCAAATCCAGGGGCTAGTGGGTAGAATTAAGTCAGTGAGTGCTACTACTACATTGGGGCGCCCTTTTTTTCAACACATGTCACGTGACGCGCCGTATCATGTCCGCACACCACCACCACTACCACCACCATGCCTTCACTAGGTGTAGGTCCAAGTTTCTACATCAGCGGCTGTGGCGCCACCCGTGCACCTTGGTGCCTGTTGAGGTCTTCTGGTTGCCTTCCCTGATTACGTTCACCTGCGCATCTCGCTGTTCTTCAACATATGTAAGCTGCGGAGCTCCTTTGGTTCACCGGTTACTTGGCCATCAGCTAAGCTACTCATCTACTGCAAACATCCAACACCAGGAGTCATCACTCACCGTTGACCGCAAATCGCTACATGCCCCCCTAACTATGCTTGGGGGGGGCTTTTGCCGGCGCTGTCTAGGGCGATGCGGGGTTGTAAGTTTACCAACAGCCCAATAGCACGCCTTGTTTCGTCACCGGCACTTCCATGGCTGCGATAGGAGATTTCCATCGCAAAGCAGTCGTTGTCGCTGTCGCTGTACTGTTGTCGAACTGGCGGCGAACAGTCAATGTATTTTCAGCTGTGCTTACCCGTATGGGCCCAGTTGCCACGAGGTCGGTCAGCGGCTGACTACCCCACAATCTGGCGGTCTCACCGTTTCCTTTTCCAGTTGCATCATGCTGCTGGAAACCCCCATTGCAAGCAACATGCCACGCACTCGGAGATTTGTTTTACAGATCCCCCAATCGCGGGTCCCAGACTGCGCGCAACTTGCAATATGGCACAACGCCTCCGAAGCCCCTAGCACCTCAACAACCACGCTCTTTTGCGAGAAAAAGCAGCGCAAATTTACATTCTCAAACTTCATACGCCCAAATCGAATCACTCAAGGCTGAGACACCTGACCGCGCGTTTCAGCGCTCGGTAAGCCTTAGCCTGTTCCTGGGCTAGTTTGCGATCTGTGCTCTCACACCTCACACCGCTTTTCACCGAAACTTTCAGCAGCGACAGATTTTGCTTGAAATACCAGTATTCCCTTCTTCTCCTGAAATCCCTTCAAACTCAACCCAACTGTCCCGGAAAATAACAAACCTCCCCCAAAAGAGCAAGGAAATGCCGCCACGAAGCGTCTGTTTGAACGTGTTTACGCACAGTCTTGGCGAAGGCAATGGAGCGGTGAACACCAGAAACCCCATGTTGGAAAGACGAGATAGTGCAATGGGTGGTATGTTTTCCTGCCAGACACCTTCGCGCGCTTCAGCGATTTCATTTCATGTTAATATTAACTTTTTTTTTGCCAGACATCCCAAGAAGCACCTCTAACGGCTCTCTCACACCGCAATCCGTTTCAACCTCAACCTCCCCTCCGCCAGCCTTCAATCGTGCGGATCTCTTCCGCTCTCTGCGCCCCATGGCCAGCACCGAGAGTCTTAACGGTGCGCTGACCAGCAAACGTAAGTTGTTATATGTTCAATCTCCAATTTCCATATGGGTGGGACGCAGGAGCCCGATTTGATTCGCTGCACTGCATTAGCGCCCATGTGGTGCTCCACTTTACCCACTCACATTGGGGCCGCTTTTGAGGCCTAACACCACGACATGATTATATCACCCTGGTACCAGCAACAATTTACTAACACATGATAGCTTGCACCACATGCTCTGGTCAGCACGCACGACGTCGCTGCTCTCGCTGCAAGGCAGCATATTACTGCGACCGCAACTGCCAAAAGTCGGACTGGAAGACGCACCGCAACATCTGCGAGCCCATCACCCAGACTTACTCTGCTCCGGAGACGCCCAACTGCTCCAACCCTGCAAGCCCGACAAACGAAGCTTGAACAAGTGTCACACCGACACACACTGAGATACTACACCTTCTCAGTAGCGACACATCTGGAAACTTCCAGTGAACTAGATGCAACCTACGACGAAGATAATCATCACATACACCATGCACGTCTAAAATAAATCGATACTAAAGAAGATGGAAAGAAGACAAGCAACAATCGAATTGCTACGACACTAATGATAGATAACCAACTTGCACATATGGAGGGTCGGAAAATCAGGCGTTCTTGCTAACTGTTTTTTTCTGTTTCTTGTAAAGCCTGTTACTGGGATTCCCAACGTCACATTCTAGAAAGAGCGACAAAGCATTCAATTGCAACCATGCATAGCGACGAGCGACTAGCGAAAAATATCCGGATTTTACTTTAGCCTTTTTTGTTTTCTACCTTTTTACAACCAACCAAAAAAAAATATAGAGACCTTTTTTCCCCTAACATCACGATACTATACTACTGGCTTAGTGCGACATGCTTCGGAGAATTTCCATTAGCGAACATGCATTCTTTATTTTTGTTCTCATGTATGTTATGCACACATGGGACACAACAACAGCACAGCCACACCACGATTTCACATTTCAGGCCAGACAAGACAACGGACCAAAAAGGCTACACTGAACAAGGTGTTCACCTTGTGCGACATATGCATACCATCTTGCACATCTCCATACATGTACATGTCACATTTATGCACCCCAGCGGCAACTGACTCAGCACAACAAGCCCTGGCTTCACCGCTTCTCCACCTCCCACCACCACTGCCACTGCCACTGCCACCTTCCCACCACCATCTCCTCATCTCTGGCCAGACTAGAGTACATCGGTACTGTTATCTATGTACGTGTCATTCCCGCCTTGCCCTTCCGGTCACTTCCCCCCCCCTCCTCTCGCCCCCTCCCCCTTCTCAACCCGCATACCAAAGTGCATACTCTACGAACTCTAAATCTCCAACCAGCGCGTAGCAGGACGGGGGGGGGCGTATGCGCCCTGGGGGTGGGGTTTTCTGCAAAAAAAGGTCTTGGGTTGCATTAGCAAAAGTGGCAGAAAAAAGAGACCAGTACCGTTGTATTGGATTAATAGGTACATATTGTTACAATATTTAGCCCCCCTCCCCCCATGTCCACTTTCCATGTACATATGTATTATATATGCGCGTGAGACAACGCAAACAGCAAAGTCTAGAGCGTGGTGGAGAATGCTTTGGCTGCATGATAATGTATCCAGAGCAAGGATTCGCGTATGCAGAGTAAGACGAGAGGAGAAAGAGGATATGGCCTTTTGGGCAATCACGGGCAGCGCGTAGCGCGTAGGGAGGCAAGGGGGTGGAGAAGCAGGGTGGGCCGGACGGGGAAAAAATGGCGTACATGTTGCTAGCTTGGAGAGATAGTGAAATGTCCACTGAGCTGGCAATATGATTGCTGATAATGATATGGGCCGCCCGCATATGTACATATCTCTGTAGTACATATGTATAAAGTACAAGTGGAAACCGGACACACCTGCATGGTACATGACTTATTTGAGGAAGGAGGGGAGACCGTGTGCGCTATCGTGCTCGGCCGCGATCGAAACATCGATGTCGTACTGCAAAAGCAAACGAATCACATACCCAAACCCCACTTATGCTTATATGGCGACGACGGCGCCAAATGGGGCTTCCCCATTGAGTTTGAACGATGTCGGTTGCAACGTCTGGAACACACCCTTGGGATCGTACTTGCTCGAGACCTTGTTTAGTCTTGCCACGCTGTCAGCTCCGTAGCCGGATATAACGGGCTGGTACGGGCTGCCGTACACCATGTACATGTAATCGTTGTATGCACTCAGCTGCTTGGCTTTCTGCTGTCGACGCGGCCAGAAAGTCCTGTGCCGCCTTGTATATGGTCTTGTCGTCCTTCTCGTCCGTCCAGGCCAGGTAGAGCACGACACGGAAGAAGGGCCCATCGTCCGGGCGCAGACCCAGCGCATTGCCGCCCTTCCTCTGCATGGCCCTCAGTGCGGGCTTGGTAAAAGCTTGGAAGGCGATCGAAGAGGCGCCGCCACCGGAAAACTTAGGGACGATTTCGAAAAAAGTGGTTACTCATCCATTTCATTACTAGCTCCGTATTGACTTTGAACAATTGCGACCACATCGTTTTGCGTAAGCCGGCCGGCATGCTCTCAGTCAGCCCCAACGTAATCTCGGCCAATGTGGTATTCTTGGTGGCTTCATTAAGAGCAGGGATCGAAACATAGTCGTTGAGAATGTCCGGTGGATTCGACACGTCAACCGGATCAAAGTATTCCTACTCTGCAGGCGCAATCCTGTATCCCGAACTGTACGCGACGGCGACAAAGTGTGCGCGGCCTTTGTATCCACCTCGGCGTCCTGAACCGTGTTTCCAAAAGCGTCGAATAGTGCGGGGATGTGGGTGGCGCTATATTGGCGTTTGCTAGGAAACATGAGACATTGGGGAAAGATTTCGTAATTGAAGGTCGTAATGATACCAAAGTTATTACCGCCGCTGCAGAGAGCCAAGTATAGGTCAGGGTACGTTTGTTCGCTGACGGTAACAATGGCTCCAGATGCAGAAATTATCTCGTACGATGCGACGCTGTAGCATGCTAGACCATACTTGTTAGTGTGGTGAGTGATGGCACCGCCGAGCGTGAGACCACCTACTCCGATTGTCGAAGCCTGTTGAGGTTGTCAATCACGTGATTGGCTGATATGTTGAGTGACTTACGCGTCCACCGACCACTGCAAGATTGCTGAGAGCGAGGTAGTCGTAGATGCTTTTCCAGTGGTTACCGGAACCGACAGCAAGAGTTTTATTGTCAGCAGATAGCACGAGCTTGTTTTTTTTCCACCAGATCGACCGTAATACCGCCCTCAATACTCGATGCAGGAAACGCAGCATGTCCCCCGATTTTGATCGCAAATGAACACTGCTTCAGGCGTGAAAGTGAAACTAGAGTCGACATCTCAAAGGCTACTGTTGGAATGAATGTGCAACGGGGCTTTACACTAAGCTGCTGTTGTGACCAGTACGTTGTTGGAGCTTCTTGTGACAGCTTCGAGTCTCCAAAGACGAATTTCAGGGAACCCCACTGTCGGTAGTGTTAGCCAGTATCTGACGCAAGATAGGGAATTAACTCACGGCGATCGAACAGCCTTCCAGCAAAGACGGTTCGACTAAGTTGGATAGCCCTGGTATGGCGGACACATTGAAGCCGCTATCAACACGTGCTTTTGTAACGTTGAAATCAGCTGGCTCGAAAACATCCTGGGAAATTGTTGCGACAGCACTTGTGATGAGGGAAATGAGGATGTTTATGGAGACCCCTCATGACCACATATATCAGACAACCGACGACTAAGAGAATTCAAAATGTATGTTGAGACCTGTGTTTGGCATGGAGAAGACAGACTTCGCACGCAGGGACCGACTCCATTTGTAAGTATTTCCAGGTCTGCGATACGTTCCGTTGCGAGTAAAACCAAGATGGGAGGTAGTTCAGGAATGGCGCGTCTAATGTATCAATCCCGTTGTCTCTATTCAAAAATCATGTTGGTAGGAAAAAAGCAGTTTTCCCGCTACCTTCGCCTGATAACCTTGAAGCATCTGTAAACGAGATGCACATGTATTGTCCAATCAGGCATCTTCAACTTGCCATCCCAAGCGGTAGCAAAGGACTCTGCATGTAAAGAGAGCGATCGAAACGCTGCAACCGAAGAATACCATTTGGACTAGGTTGGGTGTAAGATCTGGTTCTGACAGGAATGCATATCACGACGTGGTGAACAAGCTTGGCTGCTTGGTGGACTCAGGTTACTCGTCCCCCCATGGCTAGTTGATAATCGTGGCGCTGTCTTGTGGATGGAGGTCGTAAAGGCATTTCTGACATTGGTGGTGATTTTTTGCTTCGTGTTTCCTCCTTTGTGTACGGGTGGCTGCGTGTAAGTGAAGTGAAGGAATGAGGGGCAGATTGTCCTGTTGACGTGGAAAAAGACTTTCGGCTAGCAGCTGCTTAATTTGGACACCCCGCGGCCTGCGGCTGGTTATCCGGGCTGGGCATCGTGACACCGCTTGCGGTAAGTGCAAAGTGTTTACCGACGGTCCGTAAGAGAGACCGGAGAAAATTGGTCGCGGGACTTTTCACTATCGATCCGACCTACTATTCGAATGAGCAGTACCACCCCAACTCGCAATACTTCGAACCAACCAACGTGCTATTGAGTCATCCAATCAGGAAGAAGATGCAGACTAAAGAGTTCGGCCTCTAAGTAACCGTTAGCACATCAGCTGAGATTGTCAACAGCAGAAACCTCAGACTTACAGATACTTGAATCTCCAAGAATATAACCAAGAAAACTTCCGATCCAGACAATATCTGTACAATGACTGGTACCTATCCTGAGGAGACCCCTAGGCTTGCAATCCATGTTGTGAAGATGGTTTAGATTCCGAAACATCGATTCAAATTTGCTTGATATATGGCCAGGTGTATTCATTACTACGGCCTTCTTTCTCCCGATCGAAGCCACTCAGCGTCGCCGGTCAAGCACATTCATTTACACTGCAGACCCGCCCTCACCCACTACCGCTAGTCTTGCACCGTTTTTGGGCCGACCCTCTCCATCTAGCAGCGATGCATAGCCACTAAATATTTCCGAATTAAGCTTGTACATCCTAAACGAAAAAGATTTACCCTGACACTGCGGGCATGAAGTTGGATAATAGGTACCCGGCTGGAGCTCTTCGACGATCCGGTTGATGGCAAAGTAAAAGTGTATCAAACTAAAGCACATTAGTATCCCTTATTATGAGATCAATGTCACCCTAAAGACTTGCAGGTTGCAAATAAGAAAGGTAGTCCCATACGTGCCCAGCATAACCAGGCCTCTGTCAGTCCCTCCCTGCGGGATGAATACCCAATCTCTGGAAACGTCATAGTCAGTCAAGACTCCTCAATTAGATGAACTCGTTTCTTACAAGATCAGGCACGCTAGTAGCGCAATGCCAAGTAGGAGGTCAGAAACCAAATGCATCAGTGTCCCTGTTAACACACTAGATTGACATCCGCAAATTTTCTCATTCGCAAGTATCAAGGCGGAGTAAGCTGCAGAGAAGAAGAAGGGAATAATGCCGATGGCGGGATTGACGCATCGCGAGAGGATACCCTGGAGGAACAGAATGAGGAAGCCGGGTGGGAAAGTGGCGACCGAGATGGCACGGAGGGCGTGGTAGGTTGATAACGTAAAGAATGTAAAGTTCAACATGGCACCTGCTATTTTGTGAATGATCTAGGAATTCGTTGGGCTGGAGAGTCGAAAGTGTGGAGCGCGCGCGTGATATATGTAGAGACTGGCTGAGTGAGAAAATAATTTGGTCTCTAGGTGTTTACAAGACTTTGCATCCCTTTCTTTAGGGGAAAAAAGTAAGGAATGTATCCGGTGGTGTCGGAGAATTGATGTCCTTAGGTATATTTCAATTAGGCAACAGTCGTAATGTGCTGTTCAACTCGTACTTGGGCGATCGGCAGGGGGCCTTAACGGCAGTGCCGTTGGAAAAAGAGCCTGACGCTGTGGGCCGCACATTGGCAAGGCGTTCGTATCGCCAATAGTAGAACAATCTTGTTTTCCGAAGAGCCGCCGCGGCTCAAGCGCGTATTAGCGACGTGCTGTGGTATCTATTTACGGGCGCCGTTTGATGTTCTCTACATTTTCGTACCCCACCTGATAAGCTCACCCGCGTTGATCCTTGCCATAGAACGAAAAAAAAGTAGTTTGGTATTCGTTGTAATTGTGGCTCATCAAGTCCAGAATAGGTATGTTTCACGAAAAAAGGTAGGTCAAGCCTAAGCCCCGGTGAAGCTTCAGTGGCGAATATAGAGAACATGGACTGCCTTGCGCGAACCCATTCTTTTCCATCGTCAATCCATCTGTCTTCCCATGGTACTCAATTGAAGCTCTCTCCTTGGAAAATTGGAGCATAATTCGGTCGCTGACACCATCGACGTCTACCAGTCAAATCCAGGCCGCTGTTTAGCCAACCCGCAGTTCCAAGCGCAGTGTGGATAGAGTCGCAATGCTGCTGTCGTATACGGCCGCTTTGTTGCTGTTATCCGGTTACCGCATGAACATCTTCTTTCTTGGAAAAAACGTAGAAAATTATCCCTCTGGCATCTTGGGTTCCATCCAGCAATCGGGATACGGCCGAGATATCATTCCACACGTCTCGCACACTTCAAGGGGCAGTTCTCGAATCCAATACCCAAACTCTTAACAACACGATTCCAGAAATCCCAAATCCCTTTTCAACCATGACCACCACCGGGTCTCTTCAGCGCACCCCCAAGAATACTCGGATCCAACATCTTCGTCTCCGGCACCTCTACCCCACACCGGACAAACATACTCCTCCAAAGCGCACCCACAGGCCTCTCTTCTGGCATAAAAACCACAGTATTGATATACGTACTCGTGGTATTCAAGCAATCCCCCTCATTGAATAGCTGCGCCTCGCAATTATCCCCTTTGTTCGAGAAAAACACGCCACAGCGCGCTTCGCCGGGTAGGTTGATGCAAGTTCCGTTCTTCCACTTTTCCAGGGGAGGCGGGAAGTACGATTTTTTGAGGAGTTTGCCGCGGCAGTGTTTGGGGCCGCCAGAGCCGGAGTAGGTGAGGGCGAGGATGGGGAGTTGCGGGGCGGGGGGAGCAGCGGGTTTGGGGGCTGGAACTCGGGATGGTGTAGGTGTGGGTTTGGGGCCTAAGACGCCCTCGGCGTCCCAGTTGGCGCTGCTTTGGGGTTCTGGGGTGAACCCGATTACACCTTCTGCTGTTTCAGTCATGAGGGTGGGTACGCCTTCTTCCGTTGTAGTAGTAGTGGATATGCGCGATTTCGCTACGGTAGTGGTGAATACGAGGGTCGTGGTCAAAGTAGTGGAACCGAGCGTTTTCGTCAGGACAGTGGATACAGTCGTTTTTACTGTAGCAGTAGACGGAATGGCTTTATCCAAAGTAGATGACACAAGTGTTTTCGCAGTGTCAGTGGACCCCAACGTCATCGTCATGAGAGTAGATGCAAGCGGCAATCCAGATATAACGCTGCTCCCATTAAACACATCTCCCCGATCAAATTCCGTGCCATTCAGCAGCGCCTTGGCCGCCACCACGTCTTCATCATCCCCAATCTTAGCAGCCTGCGCAGAGCTAATCTGTACGATCTGCGGCGATATACCGCGAATCTGGATAGCCGTCGCTAACGATATTGCGATGAACAAAAGAAAAAGAGCCGACGACGCGATAAGGATCAAGTGCCGAGAAAACAAAGACATTGTGCCATGGAACGAAGGAAAAGCTTAAAAAAACGAGAGTCTGGGGGGATTGAATGTAATGTTGTCGGGATGCGAGGACGTTGCCAAGCTTCCATCAGGGGTTGTTGCTGTATGGGTTTCATCCCCATGCTCGCCTCAAACGCTTTCCAACCAGACCTTCTCGATATGTGAATTGGTGGCTGTACGCTAGTATAGTTTGACTTTAACCTATATGTCTCCGCTTAAGGTTGTTATGGTCCAGACCACATGGTGGAAACATGATCGATGAACAAATCGTGAACCCATGGGAATGATCCTCAGAATGTGTGAGGAGTTTTGCTGTATCCATCCAAAATAGTAGAGAAAACCAGAAAATTCCACCAACCCTCTTCATCCCTACGAAGACTCACACGCCGCCTTATCCTTCGATTTATCTTGTGGAACCTTAATCACAATCTTTCCTTTCGCCCTTCCCGTCTTCAGCTTCTCAAAAGCCTTGGGCGCATCTTCCCACTCAAACACCGTATCCACAATCGGCTTCAACGAGCCCTTCTTAAGCCACTCGGCCATGTGCCTCAATTGCTCCGCCGACGGCTTAGCCATAATTATGTGAAAGGAGTTCTTGCCGCCACCCAGGAAACTTGGTAGTAGCATATTTCCCGTCAACGTCTTTACACCACCAAGACTATTCTCCACCCCGACCTGCAAGAATTTGCCCTTGGGGAGGAGGAAAGCAGATGCCGCTTTGTATAAATTGGCAGGCGAACCGACATTATCCACCACGGCGCTAAAGACCTGGCCTTTGGCAGAGAGCGCCTCAATGATATCCGTAGTCTTGTAGTCTATGATTTCATCTGCACCCAGGCCCTTGCAAAACTCAACGTTGGGAGTCGAGCAACTGGTGGTAACATGGCAGCCCAGCGCTTTAGCGATTTGAACACCAAAGACACCAGTGCCGCCTGAGCCGCCGTTGATAAAGACTTTGTCACCGCTCTTGACGTGTGGCACAAGCGCCTGGTATCTATACAGGGTCCATGTTAACCCATATATATCTCATTGCGTCATTTCTTTAAAAAAAATAAGCAAATAAAACTAAACAAACGTACTCTGTCAGCCCAACGATACCGACGCCCGCCGCTTCCTCAACTTTCACGCCTTCGGGTAGCACAGCGAGCATGGTCCGTTCTACGACTACATATTGAGCGAGGGTTCCGCCAGTCAGCGCGCCGACTTTTGCGCCAAAGACGAATTCGCCGATTTGGAACTCGTCGACTTTTCGGCCGACTTTTGCGACTGTGCCGCAGAAATCGGCGCCCGGGGTGATGTTGGATCCCACGAATCGAAGGGGCATGGGGCCTTCGGTGACTTTGTAATCGACGGGGTTCAGTGCCATGGCGTGGACTTGGACGAGGATTTGTTCATCGTGGAGGAAGGGTAGTGGTGCGGATTCGTTGATCTGAAGGTTCTTCTCGATACCACCGTTCGTACTGTTGTACTGCCAGGCTTTCATTGTGGCAGCCATTTTTGCTAGACTTTTGGCTGATACGGAGAGGTTGGGGTGAGCTGAATGCGATTTGCCGAGGCGCTGTCCTGGTGGACTTTATACTTAGTCCGAACCCGATAGAGGTGCGTCATATCAATTCAGTCCAGGGCGGGGTTCGCGGCGGCGCCATTCAGCTGGTATTTCGCCGCTGGATGTGCGCTTCTTTACCAGTGCTGCGCGCGCTGGACCCGGTGAGCCATCGCCATCACCACAGCGATTAGTTTGTTTGTAGAGCAGCTACTATCAAACGAGCTGCAAAACGGGCCAATACGCCTCCCAGAGATTGGTTTTCCCTATTCATGCGTACTTGTGTGTGTGCCCACGTCCTTGGAAGGTTCTACGCAGTGACTTCAAGAAGATGCAAAGTTTAAGAAGAACACAAGATGTTTCTTCTTGGTTGCTCGTCATGTTTATTATCTATCGCGAAGTTAAGGTGCTGACGGGCGTAAGCCACGCCGAGCACCGTACTTGCAGCCGGCCTATCAACCTGTTTTCAGATACAACTACGTTTCAAGAATATTTGATGAACATTTGCTCGATACCGGTAATGTTCCACGTGCCAGTAATGGTGTTCAGAGTCAGATTCGATGGAGTCGTTGGCCCACGCTGCAGCGCGCCGCTCTCAACGTATCCGCCCGCTGCCACAACCGAGCCATTGGTCCTCGCCAGGTGGTTAGCGCCCGCCTTAACAGTGAAGTTGGCGAGACTAATGTCGAAAGGGTTGCGAGAAGCGACTGAAGGAGAGCCTGTGAAGGATCAGCAAAGAACAACGTTTAGGACGAACAGAGATTGATTACATGACTTACCGTAGTACTGCGCGTTGAGCTCTTCGGGCGAGATGAAAAGCTCGTAGTATCCTCGATAATAGCCCTCTGTCCACTGAAGCTCCCTGTTATCGCGAACAAGCGCTGCAGAGCGGTCACTCGAATTCGCAATTGATCTTCCAGAGCCATAACCGCTAGAAGAAACAGCAGTGCCAGCAAACTCGACTCCAATCGCACCCTCTCCCGTAGCCTGATCGTAAGGAGTTTCGTCGAGCCAAACGAGATCAGACACCCAGTTGGCGTGTGAATCACCGGCTAAGAACGCAGTGTTTGGGATCTTGTTACTGTAGAGGTGGTGTAGTGTACGGTTACGGTTTGCGGTGTAACCCTCGTCAAAGTCAGCAGCGTTTCCTGGTCATCGTGCAAATCCGATACTTACATCCCACTGATCAGCATTCAGCCAGTTGCTGTAGACCGCACTGTTGTTCATCCGCGAAAAGATAATTTGGTTACCGACAATCCTCCAAGTAGCGCCTCGTTCATGTGACTCGGAGAGCTGGTTGTAGAACCAATTTTCCTGACGACTGCCCATGAGCGAGCGACTAGCATCGTCTCTGATTTCCTCGATGTAGGCATCGTTCTCGTCCAGGGTGGTGATTGACCGATCGTAGTTGCGAGTATCAAGGATGATGAGGTCGAACAGTTTGCCCATCTTGAAGTTGCGCCAAATGCGGAGGTTGTCATCCAGATCTACCTGGCGGATCCTATTCTCCTTGTTAGTTATGTCCAAAAATGGTGCGTTGTGAGACTTACGGCATCCATTCAAAGTAAGCTCGGACGGCGTTCATTTTCCTGGAATCGACGCTGATGCCTCCGTACTTCAAGAAACTCTCTTCGGTGTTATTCATATTGCTACTTGTATTAGTAGATACTCTAAAACAACCCACATTTTCTTACCTGAATCCGTCACGGTATCCGTTGTTGGCAATTTCTTAAAAGGAGTCAGAAAAGTACAGTTCACAGAGTAGTTTAACATACCATGGTCATCCCATGTAGGAATCCATGCAAAGTTTTGATGAGCAAGCTTCAAGTCGTCATCTGTACGGTACTGGCCAATTCTAATTCGATAGTCTACTAAGTGTATCAGATGCGATCAATATTTGACAAAGTACAGGTACTGACCGTATAGTGTGACAATCTCACGTGGAGGATTTGTTGCTCTAGGATCTTTGCAGAGCTTGCCTTTAGTAGACTCGTATATGTAATCGCCTAGGTGGACCTTGAGTTTTGCATCAGCCAGGTTTACATGAAAAGTGTTAGGTTAGTCTTACAAAGAAGTCTACTTTGTCCTTTCTGGCAGCGTTACCATAAGCATTGAAATATCCATTCTGCCAATTGGAGCAGGAGAATACTGCAAGTCCGACTTTGGAGACATCGTCATCATGATCAGGGCTGGTTTTAGTCCTGCCTAGAGGACTTTTGTTGGAGCTGCCGCAAACATTGAATTGATAGTAGTATTGGGTGAATGGCTCCAAGTTTTTGGCTTCAACCTTCATGGAGTTAGCTTCTATCTTAGTGGGAGTGGCGTATGAGAATAACCTTGACAGTGTAGTCGATGTCAGATGTGGTGTATGCTTGCCCTTCATCAACAACAGTTGAGAAATCGCTGTCGGTACCAACACGATAGTCGACGCAGATGGGATTTGGCGAAGCTTGGATGTACTTTTCTGTCTCATGGCTGTAGAGCGCTACATAGCCAGAAACCGTGACATTTGATTTATCATGTTCGAGCGATGGCGCAATACGAGTCCAGAGGATGACCGAGTCAGGATAGGGATCTCCAGAGGCAACACCGTGTGTGAAGTTTAGCTGAGCAGGATCCCATGGAGCAGAGCGCTTGGAAAGAGTTCTCTTTGCGACCTTGGGTACATCTATTCCAAGATCATTGTGCCGGCGAGAAGGCGAATGGTAGTTCAAGTTGCCATCAAAGGATGCACAGACAAGCGAAGCCAATGGAACAGCTGCAAGTAGGACCGAGAGCATCTTGTGAACTCAAGGAGCTTGTTTGCTCTGACTTATGTGAAAGAATACCGGGTATCAAGGTGTTTATAAATTGTCAATGGCCTTTGACGTTTTCAATACTTGCATGCTTGTATGCACGCTTTAGTCCTCGTAGACATGTATGACGATACACTAGGCTCCACACGTTCACAGCGTACATTCAACAATACAATGTCACCGCAGCGAACCAATCACAAATGCCCTATTTCCAGCGTGAATTACGGTGCCTGTGGATCGCAATTGCACATGTTGCAACGCGAGACTCTGATTAGCTGAATACGCCATCACCCTATCAAATGGTCAAGCGTGTCATCGACATGCCGCATGTCTTCATCTTTGCAGCATTGCTGCAGAACACTTGAACGGGCAAGTCGAATCTAGGAGCCGCAAGCTTATAGGTACCCTTTGGCGATGACGGGCGGGGTAAATGCAAGTACGCTTTTCCCCACACACGTGTGGGCTGAACGGAGCTTGATTGGTGGTACTGCTTTGAGGATAATCCCGGGAGCATTTCTCATCCACACGGTTACTATATCTACCTCGCTTCTTATTATATCCGAAGCCGATGTGCAATTACTATGCTGCAGACCGCTCATAGTATCCATGATGCTATTGTCCCGATGTGCAAACGACATACAGATCCATTCAATCGTTAAATAGGTTTAGCATGAAATACCTAATATTGTCCAATAGTACAGCATTACATTGAGCAATCGTCAAAATCTTACAAGTACAGCCTACATACTTCACTCGACCTTGTACACGAGCTTCACGCCGGAAACCTTTCCATCCTTCAAGTCCAGCAAGCCCTGGGGGACACCAGCCAAGCCATCCTCCACCTTAACTGGGTGTGGCTTGATCTTACCGCTCTCGATCAACTCCTGTGCTCGCTTCCAGAACTTAACACCAAACTCGTAGTCTTCTGGCTTAGCATCGAGCCTCTCGTTGAACCTCTCACCAAGCGCCGTGTAGCCGAGCGTCCAGACTGCTTTCACATCGTCCCTCGGGTAGTTGTTGGTAGGTAGGAGACCGGACATGTGGCCGCCGGTGGAGCTGATAGCCTCGGCCGTGATGTTGAAAGAGTTTCCCTCGGCAATGCAGTCGAAGACCAATTTGAGCTTGTCGTTGGTTGCTTCGCGGATTTTGGCTCCGACGTTGGGCTCGTTGTAGTCGAAGACATGGTCGGCACCGAGTTTACGGAGAAGATCAAAGTTACGGGGAGAGGATGTAGCAAGGACCTCGTAACCTGAGAGCTTTGCAAACTGGACGGCAAGCGTACCGGTTGCGGTAGAAGCACCATAAATCAGGATGGGCGTAGGCTCCTCCACCTTGGCTGGGGGGATTGGTAGACCGAGCTCCTGGTACAGTCCCTGTCCTACGGTAGTGATCCCAATGCCCAAGGTTGCAGCATCCTCAAAGGACATGCTATCAGGGATCTTGAGGTTGATGCCCTCTTTGACCTTTATGTGTTCGGCGAAAGCACCGTTGGAGTGATCTGCTGGGTCACCTAGGGCATGTTAGTGACAATTTTCTTCCGAGATCAGGATATTCTTATTTACCTCCACGAACAAATCCACAAATACGATCACCAACCTTGTAGTTGGTCACTGCCTTTCCAACCTCTTCAACAACTCCGGCATAGTCGCATCCCGCAATGGCGCCCGGCGAAGTTGAATGGTGGATGCTTTTCCAATCAGTCGGATTCAATGCAACAGCCTTGGTCTTAACCAGAAGCCAATTGTCGGCTGGGATTTTAGGAAGGGGTACGTCGCTTCTCAACTCAGAAACGTCCTTTGAAACGTGGACTACTGCTTTCTGGGTAGACATGGTTGATTTAGTAGAGTGGAGCTTGGCATGAGGCGAAGATGTCTGGTATTAATCAAGGCAAGATGTGGTTTTATAAACGGCTTCACTAAGAGAGGCATTCGGTAGCAGGTTGGTAATACCACTTATAGCATCATCTTGAGTGCACACTACAAATTGCCTCGGAGATAAGCGGGGCATACTCAGCGACGCTCGTCATTCCCTCACGATCATAGACAGTCAATTATTAATTGTGCCCGGTAGGATCTCTTCCGTGCCGATGTCGTTGCGGCTATTACCGGCGAAGCACGTGTGGTGAAAGTGGATAATAGCAGGGGTCCGAGCTTGAGCTACCCAAGCTTGCATGCAAGGGTCCGGCAAGCACGCGTTGATGATGGACTCCAAGTCCAAACCTCAATTCCAGCCGTGTATCACATATTCTCTGCGCGGCTCATAGAAGCGACCTCGTGCATAGCCCTCTCGTGAACATGGCAGACCCTCAACAACCCGGTCAAGTCGAGGACGAAGACATTGTCCTCAGCTTCTTCCCCGATCCCCCACCCTTCTACAAGCACTTCACACCAGAAAACCTCGCCCGCCTCCGAGAAATTGAGAAAGAAGCTGGGCTCCACGAAAACGACGACAATGACGCCTCCTCCAGCGCCGCACCAGGAACCAAGCTCTCCCCCGAGCAAATCCTCTCACTCCCCACCGAACTCCGCTACCTGATCCCGCCCGAGCCCCCCGCCGATGACGCCGAATTCCACGTCTTTGATACAGTCGCCAAAGCAAAAGGCACCGATGTCTTCATGAAGAACATGGAATACATAGCCGACCAGCTAAAAATGCAAGGCGTATTCCAAGACTGGCAGTACGAACAACTCTACCCCAGCGATCCTTCCTCCACAGCCTCTCAGCAACCACCTGCCTCCTCAACAATAACAACGACATCAAACTCTGTATCGCTAGACAGACAAAATTACCTTTTCAGGTTTCTGCGTAGTATACTTTTAAGTTATATATCCCTCTTGGGCATTGTGACTTCGGACCCGGTGTCTGAGAAGAAAGATGAGAAGTTAAAGGATATCATGACCATGGTGGCCAATATGCACGCGCTGATTAATGAGTACCGGCCGCATCAAGCGCGACAGACGCTTATTGAGCGGATGGAAGAGCAGGTACGGCGCAAGAGGGCAGAGGTAGAGGGAGTACGGAAAATGGGGGAAAAGGTACGGCAGGTGCTTGCGGGGTTTGGGGCTGTGGATGGGGAAGAGAGGGATGGGGTGAGGGACGCGGGGGCAGAAGGGAGTGCGGGTGTGGGGAAGGAACAAGTGAGGAGAAGGGAGGCGCAGAGGGGGGCGTGGGAGGCGCTGGAGGAGGTGCTTGGTTAACGGGAAGAGCATTTGCACGCGTCCTGGTAGTTATGATAATGATACCCTTTTTCCATCTTTTTACAATTGTCATATGGCCCAGTTCGGCTGCGGTCGCCAAATCTGTCGATCCCGCAGCTGGGGAAAGGGCACGAGACTCCATCACCTGTCGACGGGGATGTTCGGCTCACTCACAACAAAAACTACACTCCAATGTCTCAAAGGTCTGGCAACACGAGAACAAAACCTTCACACATGATGCATTGTCGCGTTAGTGCCACTACAACTGTCAGGTACCCGCTAGCCCTCTTTCTGACATGCAAGACATGACGTCAGCCAGTATACACGTATCTATTCTCCATCTACGTCTGCGCTATACGTGTCTACACTACCCGCAAAAAAACAGGACGGTTTACATTTGCAAATGATAAGAAATCAAACGATGATGCAAAAGTCATAGCGCGGACCGCACAGTGTCTCGGAACCACCATCCTCGCCTTGTTTCAGGCGACAACTAAAATCTCCAGCTCTCTGCACACTTATCGCAATCTTCAGCTCATTGTAGTCAGCTCCCAGGATTACATACATACATAACAAAAAATCTTTCTCGGTGCTGAAGGAAGGCGCACGCGGTGAGATTCAACAAGACCCCCTGTTTGCCCAGCTCGTGAGCCGCCGCACCCGTTTTAGGGTAAGTACAACAGCAGGGCAAGGCTGAGACGTGCTGATATAGTTCAGCCCCCGTAGAGGTGCGTGTGTCTGCCTGTCAGCTGAAAGGACGAGGAGGGACTGAGGGACCAAGAATACCAAGGCTGAGGGAAGAGACAAAAGGTGGACGTGGTGCTTACTCTCCTGGCTTTTTTTCCTTCTTCATCTACATCGTCGTCGCCTTCAGAAAGAGAAGAGATCTGGGAGGCCATCGCAGTGCCCATTGAAGGAAGAAAAAGTTACAAACATAAAGAGCTATATTATCGGCGTCACTTTCAATCGCAATGGTCTCAGCACCCTCCCACCGACCCCCCAAACGCCTCGCTGTCTTCTGCGACGGCACATGGGTGGGCCGCGAGACAGCCGTCGACGACGCACCACCCAGCAACATCCGGCAGCTCGCCAACATGGTCGGCACCGTGCAGTACAAAACCGACGACAAGGCCGCGGCAACCGTGCATCCTATCCAACCTCACAAGAACGCCTCTGGAACTTCTACTACTACTGCCCCCGATGCCATCGTCGCCGGCTACCAAGAAGGCGTAGGCCTCAACAAAAACTTCATGCAGTACATCTGGGACGGCGCCACCGCCTCCTCCATCAGCGAAGAATGCATCTCCGTGTACAAATTCATCGTAGACAACTACACCGCCGACCACGAAATCTGGTTGTTCGGATTCAGTCGCGGCGCCTTCACCGTGCGCTGTGTCGCCGGCATGATTAACAACTGCGGCATCATCAAGCGGCGCGCCGACTACACTGACGACGAAGTCTCGCGCCTCTGCTACGAAATCTTTCGCACATATCGCTCTAGTCTTCCCGTTGACGCGCCCAAGAGCGAGGAGTGTCAGCGCTGGAAGGGGTTAGAAGATAGAGTGTGGCAGGTTAAACGCCCGATTCGCTTCATGGGCATCATAGATACGGTGGGCGCGCTAGGGATACCGCGGTTGAGCGCGGGAGTGGGCTTCGATTGGAGTCCGTTTGAGTTTTTCGATATGAGCATTTCGAGCGTGGTGCAGCATTGCTACCACGCACCCTGCCTACACGATCGGCTGTGGATCTTCCAGCCGTGTCTTGTGGCTGCGAGCGAGGAGACGGCAGGGGACGAAAGAGAGGCAAGGGCGAGTATCACGCAGAAATGGTTTCCGGGCACGCACTACGATGTCGGGCGTATGACGTTTCGGTTTGTGAGGCAGAGCCCGACGAATTGGATTGAGGAGGCGTTGGGCTGGCTTCCGAACTTGCTGTCGCGCACGATTTATCCGAACCAGGTGCTTAGCGATGCGGTGCTAAGGTGGATGGTGGAAAGTGTACACACTGTGGATGAGCGGTCTGCAACACCTATTATGCCTGGCGCGCAGGAATGGATACAGCATCTTGGAGAGAGAATGGGCGAAGCTGCACTATCGGCTTCATCAACTGAACATCAACACCTGAGAACTGGCAGTGGAGACATCTACGGCGACGTGCTAGCTTATGCACCCGGCGGCGTCGTGATTAGCTCGGTGCAAAAGACTTCGCGCTCCATCACTTCTCTCCTCAACGGCGTCTTGCCGCGACTCGGTGACAATATCCAAAGCGTGCTGGGCGTCAAGACAATCATCGGTATCCTGACAAACACAGCCGATCGCCGTATCCCAGGCACGCAAGCAGAAATCTATCCATACACAGAGCCAGAGAGGGTGACGGTCAAGGGAAGCGAAGTTGTCTTCACAGTGGAAGAGCTGGCACGAATGAAGGAGGTAAATGACGTGGGGCAAGTCAGATATCCGAGTCAAAGCTTCCAGTCATTTCAGCTTTGGAAAGAGGTGTTTGGGAAAAAGGAAATTTCATGTGGACACTGAGTCTGATTTCTTCAATGTGAGCGAGCAAATTGTCAACAAATAGTCAGATACCACTGCTTCAGTACTTGACTTTGACCCATTAGTCCTTCTTGTTCATTTCAAATGCACCTTCATTGGCAAATGCCTTCTTATCGATGACTTGGTCCCTGAAGAAATTTGCATTAGATTCATTGTACTGCTCGTAAGTTGTATGTCCATATCTAAATCCAGAATCTACTATATTAAAGCGAAAAGGACCTCCATGTCGCTCATGACAACTCTAAATGCGTTATACATAAGTAGCAAGAAACTTACTTCTTGCCACGTCCACCAAAGCCCCATCGGATCTGGTTCGCCCAGCGCACCTCTACACCAAGATCGTCTGCGCACTGCCACACAAAACCAGGGTTCTTTTGGAACATGCGACCAATGAATGCAACGTCGAGGTTGTCGTTCTCGAGGTAATCGTTTGCCTGCTTGCCGTCGGTGATGCTACCAACGGTTCCAACAGCCATCTTGTCGCCAACCTTGTCTTTAACAGCCTTGGCAAATGGCTCTTGGTATCCGGGTCCACTATGGATGTGCTGTTTCTCGTGGAGTCCACCTGATGAGACGTCGAGTAGATCAACACCTCTGTCGGCAAGTATCTCGGCAAGACGGACAGTCTGGTCAACAGTCCAGCCTTCGATACCGGCTTCATCAAGCCAGTCGGTCGCGCTGATGCGCAGCACAAGCGGCATGCTCTCCGGGATGGTCTTGCGAGTGAGGTCTACTAGCTCAAGGGTCAGGCGGGTGCGGTTCTCGAACGAGCCACCGTATTCGTCGGTACGCTGGTTGGATGCGGGAGAAAGGAAAGAGTGCAGCAGGTAACCGTGCGCATTATGAATCTCAACGGTATCGAAGCCAATCTTGACCGCGCGCTTGACAGCGTCAACGAAGGCCTGCTTGAACGTTTCGATATCCTGTTTGGTCATCTCCTTGGGGGTGCAATGCTTGTCGTTGAATGGAATGGCTGATGGACCATAGACATTATCCGGCCAGCCGTTCATCTCTTTGGTAGCAATGTCACCCTTGCTCAGCCATGGCGCCACTGTGCTAGCCTTGCGTCCAGCATGTCCGAGCTGGATGCCAATCTTTTGACCCTGGGAATGCGCAAACTCGACAATTTTGCGAAGAGGCTCCATTTGCGAATCCTTCCATAGACCACTGTCCTCGGGCGTGATACGGCCCTCTGGAACAACAGCGGTTGCCTCTACAAATGTGAGTCCAGGGCCACGCTGGACGATACCACCCAAGTGTGTAAGATGCCAATTGGTGTGGTGACCGTCTTCGGCCGAATACTGGCAGAGAGGAGAAAGGGCGATGCGGTTCTGGATTTCGAGACCGCGAAGCTTGAGCGGCTGGAAGAGCTTGGGAATCTTGGAGCTGCCATCGAGCATGCCCAACGCAGTTCCAGCAGGGGGGTCTTGCTCAGGTGTAAAGTAGGAGATCTAGATGGGTTAGTAAATTGTGGAGACATCAAGGACAGTATCGCATACACCAGGTGCAGCCTTGTTTCTCAATTCATCTTGCTTGGCGACTTTATCGCTGTTCTTGTCCTCCGGTACGTCTTTGGTAAGGGCGTGGTGCGAGTGTGGCTTCGCAGTGTCAGGTTCGGCGCCCATGGTTACAATTGACGATTGAGGTACTCGGGATATGAGGGTGATAGGGGATTGCAATGAACTGTTCTTCTGATCGAGCCTGAGTCGTACCAAAACTGAAGCTGCGGTCAATGCGGGTTTTATACGGCGTGATGTCTTGCGTGCCGTCTCTAGAAAATAATAGTATGACGTTTACTTTCGCACACGCGCGGGGCATACGCAGGGCCCCGCCTTCCTTGTTGGGGTTGGCATGGAGTGGTTAGGGCAGGTGGTGATTTGTAAGAAAGATGCCACCACTGAGTTGGCCGGAATGCCGGAAATGTATGTAGTATTCATGATTACATGCTGCCGTATGTGGCAATGGACATATCAGAGTCAGAGTAAGCACCCGAGGGCGACGTGAACGGGCTGAGCGGAAGATTTCACAAATGCTGACAGAGGGGGGCAGGGAGCATGCTCGCAGTTGGCATGTTTATGTACATAATGAACATGTGACTTTCTTGCTTGGTGCAATTGCTGAACTTTGAATTGTTGAACTTGGAAGTATATTTAGCTCATCGCAAAGGTTTAACAAAGCACGCACGCGAAGGTTAGTCAGCGATACTGTGCCGGCGTTGTACTAGACGTCATTCAGTGTCTGTGTGGTTTGGTGGGGGGGGGGCTTGAGTGCGGCGACGAGGCCGACGTTGTCCGCTCCAAGCCTCTAGTGCTGCGATCGATACTGGGTGACAGACTTCCATACTCAGTATACCAAGTCTTGCAGGACGCTGACTGCAGACTTGGCTGTCACAGGTCACGAGCGAACAATCCCGTCGGGTGGGCTGAGAGTGTTTGAGCCTGAGGTTGAGCAAGGATAGGGATAGTTGGCAATGGCATTAATGTGGCCACGGTCATGTTATTGTCGTGTTTGACCATATAGACACACACACGTACGTTAGCAGGACGGTTAACAGTCGGGAATAATTAGAATTATGCACTGGAGGTTGACACATGACAGCAGCATGACGAAGGCTATCTCTATTATCGCACAGTCCAATGATGGGCGTCATGCGCGTTTCGTTTTGGCCGGAACTGGAGCGTCAGGGCTGAAGCAGCCGACGTTGCCGATGGACCCAGAGCATCGGCCCTTTGTTGTGTGTGAGGCAGAGTGGGTAAGACTGGCAATGGGGATTTCCGTTTCCGCACGCGGGTATGCAGGCCTCAGACAAGGACTGTGGCACGAGAATAGGTGGTGAGGAGCAGCCAACGCCTGGTGCCGCCTGTGCCACGGCCACGCCGAAGGGAAGTGGAGATGTGCACTTGTTGCATTGGGATTTGCGGGAAGCTTTGTCGACAGTGGGTGTGTATGGCCGAGAAAGAAACAAGGGCGGCGCGAAAAGGACAGCGATAGGGTGGTAGGGTGGTAGGATAGATTGGCATTGGCACTCTACCCCACGCTGGGTGCGGCGCAGGAGATGAGGAACAGGCTAGCGACCTGCCTTATTGGGACTAGTGAAGCACCCTCAAACATCAGCCTGTGTGGCGCCACCAATGGGAGGCCGCCAGCCCCCAAGCCCAGCAAAAAGGCCCAGCAAAGGACCAGCCGCTCGCGCAGGGCAGTGGATCAAAGACGCCCTGAGCATCCGCACGCGCTCTCTTACTGCCACTCGTGCCCACTACACCCACTACACCCTCGACGACAGCGACGACAGCAACGACAGCAACGACAACCGCTGCCACGCAAACGCTGCCGGGTGTATCTATAGACACTTGTACATAGACGCGGGCGCTTGACATTCACTCTCTCTCTTGCTTATCCCCATCGCCACTGCCCGCTCGGTGCTCAATTGCACCTGCCGTTCCTTTAACGCCCGCAGTCAGCACCACCTCAGCATCCCGCTTATTCACTGCGCCCTCACTCGCCTTCACTGCGGCGCAAAAAAACTTCAAAACTCCACCTTCGCAGCGACGATAGCTCGCTTCTGCCTTTTCCCTTTCCACGCGCAGTCCCTCTCGGTCTCGCTTTCTCCGTCGTCACCGCTGTGCCCAAGCCTTGTGCCTCAAACGTGAGACGCTCCACCCAACACGCGTATTTTCTTATGCACGCAAGCCCCCGTACCAACTGAACACCTACGCTTCTGGGAAACACCCCGTCCCCTGCAAATCCCCCAACCTCAGTCCTTCCCTCGCCCTACAAAACTATTCTGTTTACTGTCGCTCTCTCCCTCTGCTCGATTCGTGGTGAGCAGCAGGCCTGTTACCACCTTCGCGACCACCCTTTCTTTGTCTCTTCCTCCCCAACCCATGTCCTAGCCACACAAGTCACTCCTTCGACAAAGCAGCTGGGCTGTAGGATACCATACCGTTGACCGGATACGTACGACCACTCCTTACATATCACACATACAGACATACATACATATATACATACCTCCTCGCCACCTAATACTCAACACCACCACCCACCATGGGCTGCTGCGGAGATCGGGAAAAAGCCCTTACCGTGGCCGAAGAGCAAAAGTGGACGCACCTCGTAAGCACCCCCAAGTGACACACAAACCCACCCTCAGGTAATGTACTAATCCATCCAGACTCTATCCGATTTCAAGTCCACTTCATGTCTCGCTCCCTTCTCCTACGCCTGGCTCTGGATCCTTGTTCTCGTCTCTTGCGCCGTCTACGCTGCTGACGCCTTCACTGCCATCAATCTTCTCGCCTTTGACAAGTGGACCAGCACCATCAAGCCCGCCGTTCCTTTTGAAATCGCAAAATGGATCTTTGCCATCACCATCATCATTTCCTACGTCTTTCTCCTATACCGCTGGATCAGGACCATGCGCGTCATGCGCACCGGAAGCGTCACTGAATGCTACCTCGAGCCTCTGGCCGTCATCTGGCAGAGTATGCGCCTGACATCCTCCGGCCAGGGTTGGCGCCGTTTCTTGGTTTTTGCAGAGTTGACCAAGAGTAAAAAAGGCGTCAACTACATCGCCCTCTTTGTCTACTTCCAGTTCAAGAGCGCGTTGCTCATCATTGTCGCCCAAGGACCCCGTGTCGCCATCAATGCCATGACTCTATACGCCGTTATGAAAGCCCAAATCATTCCCGGAGGCGACCATGCTGCAAAGGATAGATCCAATTTTGAGCAGTTCTTTGTCAATATCAAGACCATGATCGACACGGGCAATAGGCGAGAAACCGTCATCTATTTCGCCATGCTGTTCTCCATGTTGATTTGGGTCATTGCCGCCCTGAGTTTGATTGTCGCCTGCCTTCTCTACATTTTCTTCCTGTGGCACTACATTCCCAAGGCTGACGGCAGTCTGACCAACTACTGTCGTCGCAAGGTTGAGACTCGTCTTGAGCGCATTGTCGGCAAGAAGATCAAGAAGGCAATCGAAAAGCAGAACCAGCAATTGAAGAAGCAAGAAGAAAGGGCCATCAAAAAGGGCCAGCTTGACGTATCCAAGTCACGACCAACTCTGCCCAATATTGGTGATTACGATGATGACACATCTACCGTCTTCTCTCTGCAACGCTCCGACACAATGAGTACTAGCGCGACGCTTCCACCGTATGCCCCATATCCTCAGTCGCACACCAACAGCATGGTCTCAAACAATGGCCGAAACTTGATGATGAAGCCATCTCTGCCCACACTCGACGAACGTCCCAGCACGCTTGCGCGATCCGAGTCACAATTTACCACCTTTTCTACTAACAGCTATGGTTCCAATGTACCCATGTTGCCCCAAGCCG
Source organism: Bipolaris oryzae ATCC 44560 (assembly GCF_000523455.1). Lineage (NCBI taxonomy): Eukaryota > Fungi > Ascomycota > Dothideomycetes > Pleosporales > Pleosporaceae > Bipolaris > Bipolaris oryzae. The sequence continues at coordinate 21,863 of NW_006911416.1, read as the reverse complement.
GTAGTATGGGCAGAGCGTCGCCAGCCCCCGGAATGGCGCCTCTCGATCGCAACGGTAGTGACTATTTTGGTCAACAGCGCAACCCGCCCTATCCCTCCGACAGGCCTTTTACGCAAATGTCACAGGGCAGGGCGTCTCCAATGGCTCAACGGGGACATTTGCCGCCAGTGGACACGAGCTTCAGCAATGCTCCATATGATTCTGAGCCTCGACTGGTTTCTCCTCTTGCCAATGACGCACTAACATCGCAAACTCAACCAAGTCGTCCATACCAGGGATTCAGTCCGTACAACAGCCGCGGCCCCGCTTCAGGTCCCGAATACGAGCTATCTCCTGTTGAAAGCAACCCGACAGAGGAAATCTCCCGACATTACTACCCCGACCCGAATGATTACGATGACTACCAGCCACCACAAGTGCCCAATGTTTTGAGGGCTGGCTCTCCTGCCCCTTCGCAGTTTGGCGGTCTGCCCAGCCAACCACGGTCAAACACAGCACCTCCACGCCGGGACATACTTGACCGTACTATGAATGGCTCGATGCCGCCACAGCGCAGTGCCACTGCTCCAATCCAGCCAGGTTGGGTTCAAGGACCTCCTCCACGCAGCTTCACTCCTTCTGGACCTGGTCCTCAACGTTCCTACACCCCATCTGGGCCTGGCCCACAGCGTAGTTTCACCCCGTCAGGACCTCGTCCTAACGACAACAACAACTACTAAGTTTTTTTTTCGGATCAACATCTTGTTTATTACGTAGCGAAACCCGATTTTTCCTACAGTTGATACCATTCATGCATTTCTATGGCGTTCACTTCTCTTTTCTGTTAGATACAGATGTCCTCCCTTTTTTTCCAGCCAACCTTTTTACATTCATACACTACCTGCCCATAACCTTTTGGGATACGATTATGACCTCTCTTCTCACCTCGGTGAGAAAGGTCGTTCGTCACCTTCGTTTTTATACATGTATATATGCTTCGAGATACCCCACCCAACCTCACCCGCATGGCTGGCCTCGGAACGTCCATTCGCTTTTTTCTTGTATGAAGTTACCCATTTTTATGGCTTGGGGAGATGACGGATACGTTTTTTTTTTCTGTAGATGCAACGCGCGCAACACGTTTAAGTTAGATTTGCAGGCACGTGTATCATAGTTATCTATCTTTGTTTTCTCTCCCTCTTTATGCGATTCAATGCTATTTTTGCTGTTGCTTGATGCGATTGTATGTTTATATGGATCGTAACGCCACGTTATTATACCAGGCTTATTACACTAAGATTCAGTTGTCTACTTCTTATGACATGCATTCTGACCAAAGTGTTTTTGGTACTCCATTCCGGCAGATTGAGGTGTGGCCTGCCATTCCTTTCTGAGGAAAATAATCTGATATGCTAGACGCCAAACAGATACAACCAATTCCTCCTTCAGCGAGCACGTAGGCAATCCGACCGTCCATCTTGCAATATTCTGGTACTCACACTCGACATGACAGCTATCCTCTTCCTCTCTCTCATGCTTTCACATCACTTTCCTCACCCACTACCCCAGCAAGACCAACCACACCAACCCCGCTCAGTCCCACATCTTATCATACTAGCGCACAAAGTCCCTACTAACCCTCGAGCAGACCCCACCTTCCAGGTCCCGAGTATGACTTGAGTTGTATTGGCCTATACGAGGGCTATCTGAAGTGGCTAGGTGCACTGTATTTCATCTCTCTCTGAAATTAGTGCAGGAGTCCTACCAAGGAGAAGATGACAAGAAAAGCTTCTGCGACACTAAAACTTGAAAACAAAAAAAAACTTTCCTTCCTGCAAATCAGTGTCAAAGGGGGTTTAGTTTAATACTGAAATGGTCTCCAAATATTTTGTGAGTTACTTTCTATGGCTACTTGGGGGGGGGGGAAAGGAGATTCGCCCCAGAGTATAATACGGTAAACTTTTTTTTCCCCATACATACCATAGTCAAATCGAATCCCACAAGTTTCAAGTTTAGCAAGCCTGTTCTCTCGTCTAGTCTGCTGCCTTACTTAGCCAGCGTAGGAGGATAAGGAGAGAAGGGGTACTCGTATCCCATCCTCATGGTAAGACTCGTGACTCGACACTTCCCACGCTCCATTCATTATATATACCGTGTACAAAACACTTTTTCTCTTTACCCCTACCTACGGACCTCCACCCGCTATCCGCACATCTAGGGGGGGGGGATGGGGGTAATCCCGGATCCGTAGACGGATGAATGAAGGATACATATATATCGTGCAGATTGCTATATCCTCGGCTAAATCCCCCCCCCCCTCCATTGGAAGAAATGCAAAGGGGAGAATAGCCTAGTCATCGTTCATTTCACACAACCCCTTTGTAGAACTACTACCTTATGCCGCTGAGCTGACGTATAAAGTGCGGTGATGGTTGACGTTGATACTTCTGTGGACAAGTGGGACAAGTGGCCGTTCTCCCAGTCATCCATAAAAAAAACGATGCGATATCACGTTCATTGTTCTTCGAATATAGCCACTTTGACAAATGATTTCGCATTGGACTTTCTTTTCTTCTTCTTCCCTACTATGCGCTCCTCTTGTTTGGTCTTGATGTCGCTTGATGCACACGCGAATCATCCGAGTAGAAAGCGATTTCGTAGTCATGAATGATGCGGGAAAAGGCAAAGAAGAGAGAAAATAAAAGAGATCGTGATAAAGATCTGAATTTCCGAAATTTCCTTTTGTAAGAAGGTTAGATGTTACGCTGTGTAAATAGTAGTGTCGGATGCGGGGGGTTCAAAGTTGAACAAGGTACTCGATACCTAGCAAGTGGAAAACGAGACCAAGACCAGTGCTGTTCTCAACGCAAGCAAATGTAGTAGCTCACGCGCTTTGCTAAGGGTCATCGATGACGTTTTGACATATCGACCGTCCACTTTTTTGGTCCGGTTACCTTGGTATGGTACGCTTGCGCACGCCGGGAAAACGTAGATTGCAGCTCCGCCTCGATTTCCACGTATGCGAGTTGGTAAATGCTTCCCTGACCCGGAGTTTGTACGCATACACGCATATCGGGAATGCATGTATGGTTTCTTTTTTTAGGGGGTTTGGGCCGTGTAGCGGCACGTATTGCATGTGCAGCGGGGCGGCCGAGGGGGAAAAGGAATTTTGTATGTAACTACTTATGGGATGATAGTAACTGCAGAAAGTCTCCGTTTGTATATATGTATATACCATGTACGTGCCGCAAAACCAGATAACGAAGTAAAAGTCTCCGGAGGACGTGAGTGTTCTCCTAGCACCCAAGGATCCAAGAAGTGCCTACATCCGTTTTCGTCCAGACACCACCATACACAGCGACGAATCGTGGTATTGTGGCATCAAAAGCCGCAGTGTTGAACTATGTACACAGTAGCTGTGCAAAAGTCATATGGCTAGACCCTTGGTGTCATGAGCAAGAAGGATCGTCACCTCTAGTCGTACGTTAATCCGTAGCATCCGCAGCAATACATGCCAACGAACAAACGCCACGAAACAAAACTCACAGGTGTGTTTCACGCGCTGTATCAGGCATCGATACCCCTCTTTTTTTGGAAGCTGGGTGGGAGGGGGGTCGCGGTTGTTGAATGTGTTGCAATTCCCATTGCACTTTATGGGCGGATCGGCGAACCTGATCTTCAGGCTTTCCTCCTAATCACCCGAAACATGTTTGATCGCCAGGCACTACCCGTACCAGCGCGTCGGCTCTGGTGATTGATATCCATCGAACCCGCACACGAATTTTCACTCTGCTAAAATATTAACTCTTGTGCAAGTCGAAATAAGTTGGCCAAACGAGGCGTCGTATCCCCTTTTGTCTTCGCCCGTCTTGGTGGCTGACGAACCAGTCTTGGTTACTCTTGGGGACAATTTTGATTTTTGTACGGGAACGATTCTCGGGCTCGGCGTTGCTGAGTACAAGAAGCGGTTTCACTAAGCCACGCCATTCTTTGTTATTATTTGGCTCTGGCGTCGCGGAGCGCAGTGTTTCACGTGCTGTACCTATCCTGGTCTCTTTGTGTTGGTTTCGGCAGTAGTAGAATCTTCACAGTACGTAAGCTGGTGGGAGGCAAATTCGTCATACCCGAGTTATCACACGTCCTTTCCGCGTGTGAGGGAATGTGGTCGCTATCTTGCTTGACTTCACCGGTGGAGTCATTTGCAAAAAAAAAAACACGTTGACTTTGCTCCATCATCCTGCTTGTCTTTTCACATGTTGTGGTGGCGCAAGAAAGAAACTTGCAGAAAGAATTCTCTCAGCGATCTCCAGTCAGCCAGCCAGTCGAGCATACGAACTTGACAAGAATTGGCAGAGTGCTCCACCGGGACCATAAAATCCTGCACAAGCGAAATTACACACAATCGTCTAGAACCCATTCGCTTGTCGGAAAGCGTATACCTGCTGACATCACACCGGTAAGGCTCCGAGTAGGTATCGATAAGATGGCGAAGCTGCATGAAGCTTGTTGAGAGCATCCACAAGGCGTTCCGCCCGCTGCGTGATTGGTGTACCTTGAAAACCCAGCACAGTAGTATGCAGTTGGTATGCATGATGCGCCAATAAGAATCTGCTGGGAGAAAATTGTGGCCAGGTTATATGGCGGGTCTTGAACAACATGGTTGGGGTGAGCAAAGTGTTGTGGTAATATGTCGCGTCATGAACACAACCTGCTGTCAGCAGCAGCGGGAGGGGCCGCATGCGATGATTTTTCGGTAAGTATGCTCTTTGACCATATGCGGACAGTCAACCGAGTACAATAACCTTTGTGGTATACTCATAGCGCAGTGTGTCAATGCACAACCACTGCAGGTGATAAGTAGATGGAAACGAAACAAAGACCTCAGAATCATCACCAAAGGCGGACAAGCTGCGCCACCCGGGGTATGAGATGCACTCGCACATGTTGTGGCTTCTAGTTCCGTTTGCGTTCACGGCTGAGGACTGAAAACAACGAACAGAAATCCACCACGTCGCATCCACTGCTGCGCTGTTACGACGGCGACCGGTGGACAGCAGCCTTTGAGTTTTTTATCGTGCATACACATGCTGGCTAGCCCCCACATTGCGATAAAGACTCTATCATTCCGCTGACCACACCGGGGCTCCACAACCGTTGTTGCATCGGCCGCTTGGCTGTGAGTGGAGCAGCGGATGCGTGGGTACAGATGGGCTGAACTGCAGCCGTGTAGAGGACGAATAGAAGAAGAGCGAGTGCAAACTGCTGCGTCACTATGCTGCACGACTATTACACAGGCTGACAGAGGCTTTCTTACCCGGCCAAGGAATGGTCGGGGCAGGACGGGGCTGTCGGACCATAGTGTGTTGACGCGGTCGAGAGCGTGTACCAAGAAACATCTGGTCCACGGTAGTGACGGTGATAAGAGACGGTAGTACGTACATGACGACGCTAGTGAGGCTAGACTAGATGAGGCAAAAAACACATGGCGGACTAGTGTGATGGCAACGCGGCCGGTGGAAGAGGTTCTGGAATCCGCAAGGTCGTTTTCTCCACTTTGGTTCGCGGCGACAAGACAACACGCACACGCCTTTTCCAATCACAGCATGCTGGTCCCACCCTGTGATGATCGTAATTGCGCGGCCTTGCCATGGTCGGAGAGCCGATAAAAGTGGCGCCTGTGGCAGTGCGCTTTGTCGGCGTCGTCGTCAAGATGTCGAGACTTTGTTGTTGTTATTGTTGTCCGTGGCGACAAGACCAGCTCGGTCGGTATAGCACAAGGCTGCTTGCTTGGGTGCCGCCAAGGGTAGAATAAATGGGGGGGAAGAAGGGGGATGCTTCAGTTGGCGATTCAGCAATAGCCAGCCAAGGTGTCGAGCCAGGGCGGGCCAACTGTGCCTGAGCCAGGCACACCAATCACAGAGGGGCGCGAAGCGATGGGGCCGCGCTGTCAGGGGTCGCATGTCCGGTGCAATTGGCCCCATGCAAATTAGCGACGGGGATGGTTGGCGGCACGCTAACCTGTCAAGGTCAGCCAGGAGATGAGATGGAGCAGTCCGGCTGGCGCTGCGTCTGGCCGCTTGCGTCCCTTTTCCTCCTCTTCACCGCAACATATAACATATCCACGGTCCCTCTTTTCCTATTAGCCACATTCGCGCGTTCACTCATTCACGCCCGTCTTGGTCTTGCTTGCTTGCCTTGTTGCTTGCACGCTCAGTCATTCCTTTGCTAACCCTACAACAATCCTTTATCGCTCCATCATCAGCACGCTCTGACACGCCGTTGAACGCCGTTACGACCTGTCTGCTCCATCAATACTCGCCTGTCGCATCATTACTCACAAACTTGCTGCAAAATGCGTTACTCTTCCGCCCTGGTGTTGAGCACCATCGTTGTTGGCCAAGCTGCCGCCGCCAACCTCCACAACCGTCACGCCAGCTTCCATGCTCGCCGTCAAGCGTGAGTAATGCCACAAAGACTCACACACCAGCCATTTCTAACCGTCAGTAGTGAGGCCAAGCGTTCCACTGATAGCGTCGACTGGAGCAGGGTCGCCTACGACCTGAGCGACGTCGACTGGGACAAGGTCTTCGCAACTCCTTCTCCTGTCCCGGCTCCCAAGCCAGCAGCTGAGCCTGTTGCTGAGGCCAAGCAAGTCGAGGCTGCCGCAGCCCCTACCTACCCCTCGCCCTCGGCTCCCGCTGAGGAGAAGAAGCCTGTTGTCGAGGAGAAGCCCACTCCTACTCCTACCCCCACTCCCACCCCCACCCCGGCTCCCGCCAACGACGACAAGAAGGACCCACTTGGCGATCTCCTCGACAATGTAGGCGATTCTATCAACGACATTGTCGGTGACGTCTTGAACGGACTCCAGTCAATGATCACCAGCATCGGCGCAAAGACCGGAAAGAACCCCAAGAGCAACCAGAACGGTATCTGGCTCGGCAAGGACAGCAAGTGGAGGACCCAGTTCACCAACGACAACAGCCAGGATGCTATCCTCTTCTGCTGGAGGTCCAACGACTTCAAGAACATGTGCATCAACGAGATGCAGCCCGAGATCTCTGTTGGTCTCAAGTCTGGCGAGTCCGTCGACATTTCCTTCGAGGAGAACGCCTCGGCTGCTTGCGCACCCGTCTTCCCTGACACCAAGCTGGCCATGTTCGGTGGTGTTGACAACACTTGGTTCGAGGTCACCTTCGGCCCAACTGGTGCTTTCGATGTTTCCCGCAACATCAACATGAACGGCAACAACATCTCTGCAAAGGGCTCCAAGTGCAAGTCAGACATGGACACTTGCGTCTTCAAGTGCAAGAATGGCTTGACCACTTGCGAGAAGGGTTCCGACTACGACCTCTTCAACTGCGATGCTGGCAATGGTGGCGGCGGTGGCTACGACCCAATCATGGCCGGTACCGGTGGTGGTTGCGCTATGGGCCAGAGCGGCGAGGTCATCAGGGTTGTCCTTTCATAAGCGGTGTCAACCCGATCTTTTCGGCGTCGGTCATCTCTTCATGTTGGTTTGCATATATCCTCTTTGCCATATTCCCCCTTGTTCTTGGACATGACTCGTCACACAAGCAATCTTTTAGACACGGTTGTTTGGCGAGATACCCCATTCGCACTTTTTTGGGTACTGGTTAGCCCGTCCATTTACGCTTCCCGTTCAGGCTCTCAGTGGTCATGTCTATTTAGTAAATGTTTATTGTTAGTCTTGCAATCCTTTAAAAGTTCCAAAAAAAGATACAACTTGCCTATCTTTTCATGCGTGATGCGATCGACAATCAAGGCTGCGAAATGTTTCGGCTAGTAAGCGCCTGAGGCATTGCACTGCCGTCCCCAACTTAGCGACGCGAATCCCCTTGTTAATAGCTGCTCCCTCCCAATTTACCCACGGAGCAGGCAATTATCCCGATGGAGGACTCGTTGCGATTCCAAGATCCCAACAAGCCAACTTCCCCCATCTCGGCCCACAGACCATAACGAACAAAAAGATAATGGTAGGGGTGCCCCGTAAATCAGTCGTTCGCTCAGCTAAGCGATCGTGTTATCCCTCGTACCGTTGTTTCATCGCAACGCATACGATGACGGCCCGACAAGGGGATATGGCCTATAGCCGTTGAATAAAAAAAAACTCTCATGAACAACGGTCAGAAAAAAACGGGCTAACAAAGCTGCAACGTAAACAAAGGAAACCCAGCCAGATGAAGGGAGAGAGAGCATTACGCGTAAACCGTACCTTTCCCCCTTGCGGCAGGCACACGCAGCATAGCCCATGCCTAGCCAATAAACCAGAATTTGTGGGGTCTGGCTCGGACATATGAGCGAAAGCAGCCGCAGTTGTGGGTTCCAGTCAATAAATAAAAGGTGGTGATGACGACGATAGCGAACTTGGGGGGTTAAGGGTGAGGGGAGGTAGGTACACAGTAGAGAAAGAGAGCCAGATTGCGCGCCTTTCCTGTGCACAGACAGAAGCATACGAAATGACGGAAGGCGCAGTTTCGGCCGCGCAATGTGACTGGATGGATGGATGGATGGCGCCGAGCCCCGATGCTGCTACTGCGAGTGGAAGGGTTGTAAGCTGCATCTGTGTGTAAAGGACATAACAACAATAATAGCAGTGTTAAGTGAACGCGCGATAAGGGCGCAGCGAATGACATTGTGTCATGTCGATGACGCCCCCTATAGTAGCTAGTAGAAACAAGGCAGAGTATTGATTACATCATGGGACATGGCAATAGGCAAGGCAAAGCTTTTGTATCCTACATCTATCTCTCTCTTAGTCCTATTCGTATGATATGTACTTAGATCCGTGCAAATCGAGCATGGCTGCATCGCTCAAAATGCGCACGTACTATACCGATGGACAGCTCAACCTGGGCGGACACCCCTGCTACATAAGTACACTAGATGCCCGTTGAGCTCTGACTGCGCCAAATGTCCACTAGCAATCCGGCTGCACCAGCTATCCATACCACGCCTGCTGACCCGTCTACTTATACTGCGCCGGTGCACAGGGTTACTAGTAACCCTTGGGCAGAAGCTACGATCCCGACCAACGAGTATACGAGGATGCCTCTTTTTCCACGATAGAGAACCATGCAATCTAACAAGTTCTAATTTATTATACGTCTCTTACTAAGTATACCTTGCTCCTTAGCCCAGCGATGGCGTGCACCAACGAAGGTGAAGGTGAAGGTAGTCAAGGTCGACTAGAGTAGGACTCATGGGTACTGCACTCCCTACACCCGTTCAACACCAGCTGCACATATGCCCGTTGAGCTAGCTGGTTCGGCTACAGCATATGCCTATTGATCTGGCTAAGCTAAGTTAGAGCAGTGGACATTTGGACACGTAGACGTGTAGTGCAGCTGGCATCATTCTACTACCTTCCATAGTGATAACAACATTAGGCTCAGTAGGTTCAGACTCTAATTTCCAAAATTTCAGTCTCGGTTTTAGTGGGTTTGAATTCTGACCTTGAGGCTGCAATCGTCACGCATACAAGACCTTTGGCAAGGAGAATCGACATCACGATGAACAAACTTCAGTATGCGTCACCAAAACATACCAACTAGTGGCAAAATCATGCTCATAAATGCTCCATTCCAGAAAAACACCACTATAGTTCAAGCAATACTCCACATGTACCATGAGCTGTGTCCTAACAATCTCAGATGCGAAATGCCCTTTCTGTACTCATACATTTGCTCACGAACTATATCTGTCTAGTTCGCATATGTGACGAAATTCGGGATATAAGATACGACTTTCAACGCCAGATTTGGCCCTCTACAACTCATCGTGGTCGTTGGGGACATCGTCATCACCAGCGCCACCTGAAGAACCGTAGAGCTTGGAGGTGATGGGGTAGGCGACGTCGGAAAGCTTCTGGAACTGCTCGTCGAAGTCCTCAGCGGCAGCGTCACCAGCATTGCTCTCGAGCCAGTCCTGGGTCTCCTTGACAGCCTCAAGAAGAGACTCCTTGTCGTCGTCCTCAATCTTGCCACCAAGACCCTCCTCGTCGTTGACCTGGTTCTTGAGGCTGTAGGCGTAGTTCTCGAGCTTGTTGCGGGCCTCAATGCGCTCGCGGGTAGCCTTGTCCTCCTCAGCGTACTTCTCGGCCTCCTCAACCATGCGGTCAATCTCCTCCTTGCTGAGACGTCCCTTGTCGTTGGTGATGGTGATGCTCTCACCCTTGCCAGTGCCCTTATCAACAGCGCCGACCTTGAGGATACCGTTGGAGTCGAGCTCGAAAGTGACCTCAATCTGGGGAACACCACGGGGCGCAGGACTATGAAATGTTAGTTGACGCTCAAATACGCTGAATCGGCATTGAAAACTTACGGAATGTTGGTGAGCTCGAACTTTCCGAGCTGGTTGTTGTCCTTGGTCATGGATCGCTCGCCTTCGAATACCTGGATCAGGACGACAGGCTGGTTGTCCGCAGCCGTGGAGAAGATCTGGCTCTTCTTGGTGGGGATGGTGGTACCACGCTTGATCAAGGTAGTCATGACACCGCCAGTGGTCTCGATACCGAGGGTAAGAGGGTTGACATCCATGAGAATGACACCGCTGGTGCGGTCCTCGCCGGAGAGAACACCACCCTGGACGGCGGCACCGTAAGCGACAGCCTCATCGGGGTTGACATCCTTGCGGGCCTTCTTTCCGAAGAACTCCTCAAGCATGGCCTGAACCTTGGGGATACGGGTAGAACCACCAACGAGGACAATGTCGTCGATGTCGCTCTTCTTCATCTTGGCGTCCTTGAGAACCTGCTCAACAGGCTTGAGAGTCTTCTTGAAAAGATCGTTGTTGAGCTCCTCGAACTTGGCGCGGGTAAGAGTCTCAGAGAAGTCCTTGCCCTTGAAGAAGGACTCGATCTCGATCTTGGTGGACTTCTGGGAAGAAAGAGTGCGCTTGGCCTTCTCAACCTCACGCTTGAGCTTACCCATGGTCTTAGCGTCCTTGGTGATGTCGACATTGTTCTCCTTGTTGTACTTCTTGGCGAAGTAGTTGATGACACGGTTATCGAAGTCCTCACCACCGAGATGAGTATCACCGGCAGTAGCCTGGACCTCGAAAACGCCCTCCTCAATGGTGAGGATGGAGACATCGAAAGTACCACCACCAAGATCGTAGACGAGAACCTGGCGTTCACCTTGGTCGGTCTGCGGAAGCGAGTTAGTTTGGTCCTTGGAGTAGCAGGTTGCTATAGTATCTTACCTTGTCAAGACCGTAGGCGAGAGCGGCGGCGGTGGGCTCGTTGACCACACGGAGAACGTTGAGACCGGCGATAGTACCAGCGTCCTTAGTGGCGGCACGCTGAGCGTCGTTGAAGTAGGCGGGGACAGTAACAACGGCGTTCTTGACAGGCTCACCAAGGTAGCTCTCGGCAACCTCCTTCATCTTACCGAGAACCATAGCGGAGACCTCTTCGGGTGTGAAGGTCTTCTCCTTGCCGTGAACCTCGACACCAACGCGGGTCTGGCCATTCTTGTTGAGAACCTTGAAGGGGAAGTGCTTGATGTCGTTCTGGACAGACTTGTCGGTGTACTTTTGACCAATGAGACGTTTCTACTCTCCAATTAGCATAATGTGTTTCGAATAGCGGGGTATGGAGAATGCGTACGATGTCGAAAATGGTTCGGTGGGGGTTGGAGGCGAACTGGTTCTTGGCGGCGTCTCCAACAAGGCGCTCCTCATCTGTGAAGGCGACCCAAGAAGGAGTAATACGGTTACCTGTAGAGGGAATTGGTTAGTTGGGAGCGTCTGCGAGCAATTGGTAGTGGCGGGGCTTACCCTGGTCGTTGGCGATGATTTCAACTTGGCCGTTCTTCATGACACCAACGCAAGAGTACGTGGTTCCCAGATCGATACCAATAACGGGGCCGGAGACGGCATTGCCGTCGTCCTTTGCGGAATCATTGTCCTTGGCGTGTGCTGTCTTAGCCAGCATCAGACCGCCGACGAGGACAAGGAGAAGGTAAAAGGCGATCGACCATGTCGAGCGCCTGCTCGCATTCCGTGAGCTGCGCGCCATTGTGAGTGTGTGTGGAGTAGGGTCTCTCGGAGACTATATGTGGCCTTGAGTGCCAGAAGCAAGTGCGGGCGTAACTCTCTTCGAGTTCGCAATGTGGTGGAGTAGACAAAGCTCTCCGGGTATCGTAAAGAAAGGAAACCAAAGGCAAGTTGGAATTGGTCCTAAGGTGAGTGAAGGGAGAAGGAGAAGAGCGGTGGAGGGCTGCTGTTATATGCACGCCCAGTCGTGGAAGTATTTAGAAAGAACACCTTGCGATCTCGAAATACTAGCTCCGGAAACGGACTAGCGCATACACTGGACCATGGCACTTTTGCCCCAGTCGCCCGCTACAGCCTCAATTTCATCCGTGTTTAATGCAACCCGTTACATGACACGTGTAATTTAGCGACAACGGCTTTCTGTGTAGCCTTTGTGAAATTGTGATATCGTAGTCTATTTGTGGTTGCGCGCCCACAGGCAGCTTGAAGCGCATTGGAATGGGCAAGTAACAGCTGCAGTGGCCCTACCGCTGGTCGTTATCTAGTGGCCGATACCCCTCCATCTAAGCGAATGCGCTCCAGTCCTCTGGCGATTCTCGATATGCTTTTTTTCCCTCTGATGAAGCGGTGGACCAGACGGCGGGTGCCTAATATCGACTCATACATTATAAACACGTCGAAATTTCCGGCTTGTTCATGGGTGATTGCCCAGGGTTTCTGTGGCGGCCAGCTCCAGGTGTCCTTTTACTCTAAATGTGGGGGGTGCTTCCAAAACAGCTAAGCCAAAATTGACACTCGACCATCTACCAATAAACAGTCACCACATTGGAGGCTCTATACTCTTCTCTACCTAAATGCAACGTTTCCCTAATGCTAACATCTAATTGCCACCTATGCGCATTGTCTAGTCATCTTAAGTGCTGCTGCTGCCTATAGAGAGGCGCACGGCATTCCTTACGGACCCTTTAGCACCCGTTCATGACATGGTGCCATTGATGAATTCCTTCGATTACTTCAACATGTTAATATGCGCCACGTAATTCACGTTGTCGCGCGTCACTATTGTGTCCATGATTCTACACGAAAGCAGTTTGTGAATATAGCATACTTGTCAACTACTACGGCTTGGCCACACACACAAATGAAGACCATCATTCTGGAAGTATCTCGACTAGTCCAGGCACTCCACAGCCTCAAATTCACTGTACAATAGCCTCTTTCGTGTTACATGTCTGCGCGACGCTGGCAGAGAAGAGCAATCTTATCCCGCTGCATGGCGCAATCCTGTCACGCTGACGCGACGAATCCGACATATTCCCTGCTTAGGTCATCAACTTTATTTCAATTACAATGTATCACTGCTGTCACAGCATGCTGTTTGCTGGCCATCACATGCTGAGTCTACGCGTCTAGAGTGCGTACTACTACCACATTTCCCACGAGCGACGACGAGTAAAACAGTAAGCGGTCAAACCCTACGTTCTGATTGGACAATACCCTGTCACTACGTCATAGACTCACGCGTCGTTACCAAACCCGGCTCTGACACTTCTGACACTGAACTTGGAATCATGTGCGACAGCACTCATTTCTATATATAGCATAGCTCAAAAGATGTATTCCGTTATCTGTCTTGGAATACATAAATGCTGTCTTGGCTCGCTTCCGTAACAGTCCTTTTTAAGCATTTTGCTAACGTGTCATTGGATACATAGATAAAAAGCACCTTGGCAACATGTCTGACAAAGCTGTGGACCCTGCGGCAAGAGACAAATATCTCCTTCAAGGTACACCCATATAGAAAACACTTCATCGCCTTAACGTGCCTAACCATACTCAGTAACCGCGGGCCCATCCTACAACCCTTCGGAGCATGAACAAGTAGCAGTAAACGGTGCCGACCCAACCTATGTCGAAAGCGACCTCTTATCTGCCTGGATACGCGTTCGTATAAAGGACTACCATGGCTTGCCTCGCGGTTCGCCAGCCTCATCGTCGTACTTCGACCACCCGCAACATACCTCGGATCGCTATTCCATCGCCTACTCTTTCATTCCCAAACAAGACATGTCTGGCTCCGACTTGGTCATGGGATTTGACTATGGCCATTCAATCAGACATCAATTGCCTCCAGGTTTCAAATACGCGATGAAAATTGCAACTAGCTTGCTCGACCCAGGCCTGTATTCCGATCCCTACTCTGACCAACCGTACCTGTACGGTCCAGCGCTATCAAGTTTCTTCGCTTTCCAGATCGGCGAAAAGACGAGCGTCATGTCTCCATCTGACCAGCTCTCCCAGCTCGAGCAAGACTCAGCCAATGTCATAGAAGAAGGCGCTTATGGAAGCGGTGCTGAGATACGTAAGACGCTCAACATGCCTTCTAAATGGAAGAAGAGGCGGAAGTTCTTTCTCGATACAAAGGCACTCGCAGATTTCACCTTCGAGAAGGACAGAATGTACCATGCAGATTTCTTCAATCCGCACTTGGATTTTGCCAATTTCGCCTTGAGGTTACCAGGCTTCTCCATCAGTGTCGCACGGTACGTGGACGAGAAGACGCATCATCTGAGATACGTCTTGCGAAACCGCAAGACGGAAGAAGCGTTGTTAGTTGTGATTTTCAGATTACTATATGGGAAGGAGTTGGAGGCTACACTGGAGCAGGAGAAGGAAAATGGGAATATGCCAGCTGCGCCTGAGACAGTGACCAGTCAGTCAGGAGAAAACAGTACAGGTCATGATGGGCAGACCAAGGCCTCTCCTGTCGAGGAAGCCGAAAGAACGACTTCGCAGTCCCCACCAGCAGGGACGGAACCCAACGTAGCCAAGCCAGAGCGACCAGAGCCTACGACGACGGAATCCTCAGCCACGGATTCTGAGCATGACGACAGAAATGGCCAGGGCTATATTGGCCAAGCATCTACTGCGATATCAAGCTTAACGAGCTCAGTAGTCGCGGTATATGCGGCATTGGGGTTTAAATACTCGTCTTCTTCAACCTCTGATTCTGAGGCATCGAACAGGAGTCGTTCCCCACAGCCGTCAGATCAATCCATGGACGCAAGGATCGACGATATGGACAATGAGACGGTGGAGAAGTTCCTGCGGGATCAGACTAGCAATGTTCGAGATGCTCCAAGGGCCAGTCATAGCCAAGATGGGTAGGCCGTGTATTCTCTCTTCCCTGCAATATACAGAATTAATGTTTGGCGTTTTTTCCATCAGACAATTGGCATGATAATATTCTCTTCGTCTTGAATGCGGCCAGCACATTTATACATCGGCGATGCGACTAAAGATGACAAATTCAAGTAATGCGGGGATGACAAGCCCGCCCCATGAAAACAACGGGGATGCCACCCGTTTGGACTTTCTTACACTATGCAGTATTAGGATCATTGTTCAACACCTGTCAGTCTCAACGTTGCGCCTCAACAATAATGTTTCCTTTGCGCAAGAGGTACAATACTTGTACAAGGCCAATGCCTCCAACTGTTGAACTGAAACCTATACTTTACAACACCTGGACACGGAAATTATGAGCAGACCCGCGGAGGCATTATTATTATAGCAAAAAAAGTCGACTCGGCCTATGATAGGAAGTCAGCCAGTGACGCTTGCCTGATGCCAGCCTAACAACGCACGTCCCACGAGCCCCACATCCATCTCGAAGATCATGAAACCCAAAAGAAGACTCCTTGACACGCGCTTTGCACCGAGCATCCGTCCGAGGGCAACAATACACGCCCTCATGACGCATTGGGCGGATCGCAATTAACGTCTACCAAGGCTGGGCTTCTTAGGCCCAAGGCTAATACTTTGCATGCGGAAAGGGAGAGCACCGGGGCTAAAACAGTCGGTGACCTCGTCAGCCTAATCGATCTGCGTTTCGGATACTCGAGCTTCCATGGCACTAACACTGCTTTGTCGCGAAAGACTGCCCCAAGCACCCTCGCAGACACGCCTGTGATTTGCGGTAGGGTACCGACTCCATCGGCGTCAGCGTTCCCGTAGGCTTGCAGTTGTCAACGTTTCCAGTCCAGAGCATCTTGAGGCACTTTTAGTGGCGCGGATTCATGCGTTGCCGAACGATGACAATCCTTCTTTAGGGCTCTGACTATCACGTTTTTTTCTTTCTCTCCGGTTGTAATCTACGTGAATAACCTTTTTTCCCCCGGATACGAATTAGCCCATCTTTCCTTCCGTACATAGTGAGCGCTGTATTCGGTCCTTCCACAAACTTTCGGTCAAGCAACCATGATAAGTACCTGTTTGGATCTCGCACTTTTGTGCCATCCTGTGCTTGCACTCCTCACAATCCAACTGTCCAAAATGCAGACGCAACAATCGTGGTGGCAGTACTTTCTGCTCAGTTTCCTGTCTTTACTCGCTATCCGCTATGCAAGCAGCGCAAGCACACCGTCGTTGAATACCACTCTCGACGCAGTTGCCACAATTACATGCCAATCAGAAGACTCGCCAAATCCAATTGCATCGACATACCCAAACAACGCCACTGGAGTCCTCAACGGCACAGTCTCAATCGTTCCTATCCCACTGGACCTCGCACGCCAACTAATTCCCTCTCAATACCGCATCTTGGAACATGCTTACCGCCACCTCCTCCCCACATTCCCAAAGGACATGTACCCTGCCGTCGTCCAAGCCGTGCACGATCACGACATCCGATTCCAAGGCTTCAATATCCCAGACTTCTCGGTAAGCTTAAATCACTCTACTATATGCCGCATCCTCCACATAACTCCCGACTAACCAACCCCCCTTAAAAAACAGCGTGCAGGAATCGAATTCCCCTTCCTCGACCTCCTAGGCGACAACTCCACATCCTTCAAATGGGTACCCTCGCTCTTAATATCCGCCGACAATGCCGCTGCCATCCAAGGAGCACAGGCTTATGGCACCACCACCTACCCTTCCACCTTTGACCCCACATGCAACTCCTACCGTGCCGTGCCCTCCGCCGCTCACCCCGGCACCACTTCCTACGGCGGCCACAGCGTCGAAGCTGGGGCCGCGTGTGCAGACACGCAATTTCACAGCACATCTCAGCAACCGTACCCGCTTAGTTTCTTCGTCAACGTCACGAATCAAATCATTTTCGCAGACGGCAAGTCCTGCGATAACATGATTCGTCTCTTCAACACGAGTTTGAGCACCGCGCCAAATCGTATTGAGAATGTTAAAGGGTCGGTAAGAGCGAAGATGGAGCCGTTCAAGACGGAGCAGGTGTGGGATGGGGTTTATGGCATTAGATTTGCATCGGCGTTTATCGAGAATAATTATCTTCCGTGTGAGAACTTTCGGGGGTACGGCGCGTAGGTTTTTCTTGCTGGAAATCCGGAAAGCCAAAGGATGAGGAGTTGATTTCGACTCGTCAGTCCCTCCCCCCTTGCTACGACATGGTTGTCGTTATGATATGAGGGAGTTCTGGGAAACATGTGTTAACTCATTTTTTTTCAAATGGTTAAAGGGAAAGTAAAAAGGGATACCCGATTTGCAGCTGTTTTTAGAGCATTGTAAATACATAGGCATACAATACCATAACATATTTCTACGTCATTTCAATTCATTGAAAAAAAAGAGAAATCTTTATATATTCTTCTACACTATCTATCAGCTGATTGTTTATTTCACACCTAGTAGACCCTTTAGTCTGAGTATCTTGCCCTGAATGATGCCTTTTAGGCCACCCACACCCGTGGCTGGCACCTCATCAACGCCCACAAAGCGCCTGACGAGCAGATTGAAAATGTTTCCAAAGCCCAATGCCATGACTGTACTGGTGAGGATGATGACGTTGTACGGCATACTGAAATCGGGGGTTGGCAGGGGAAGAAGCAACGAGGTTGTGCGGACGTAGATGCCCTTGTTATCACCGGAAGATGGAGATAACACGCGAATGACAGCAGGAGCGACATCAAAGCCTCGGTTCGCATCTGGCGGATACTCTGTGTACCGCAGAATAGCCTTTTCAAAGTCGTAGGTCAAAGTGAGCGTGGAGTCAGGTGGGATAACCATGCGTAGCTCGAGGTGAGTGCCTCGTTTACGGTCAACTGCTGGTCGGTAGTATGTCTCTTTGATGGGAGTTTGATCTGTGGTGTCGATGTGAGCGCGTAGTGTGTGCAGATACGGCTTCATGAACCAGGGCAGAGACTCGAGGTACACGACCTCGACTGCTTGTTGTTTGGATGGGTTGCGGATGACTGCCTGGATACTACCTCGCTCCTGGCCATGGCCGTTGATAGATCTTGCAGCAAAAACAAGAGGATCTGGGCGAACCAAACCTGTCTTCATCTTCTGTTCAGGGAGAGCAAGGTCAAAACTCTGGCCTGTAGGAAGCCCGAAGCACCGGAGAGTGTCTGATGCCAGCTTTCTCTCTGTGAACTGGCCTTCAGTCTTTACTTCCATGATGCGTTCCGGCGGCATATTGATACAAACATTGTGGGCATCGTCTATGTTCTCATCTATCAGCGGGCAGGCGCCCCGGAGCGGCCTTCCGAAAACTTCCTCGAGGGTCCAAGGAAGCTCAGTGCCCTTGTTAAGGGGATAGCAAGTATCATGCGCATTGTAGGGCTTGGATGTGTCGCATTCCATTTGTTCAATGGGAAGAGGCCGCGGGATCGGATTGTCTCTCGGGCGCTTCGCTCTGGCGATGTCCAGAACCATGTCCACACTCTGCTCCATCTCTATAGAGCAAGTGGAGCTACCCTCGCTACATGTAGGGCGAACATCTACAGCCATGGTCTGGAATGCAGCATCAAACAGCTTATGTCCATCAAGAAGACTGGAAACACCAGCCTTCCCCTTGCAGGGTAGCAG
Source organism: Bipolaris oryzae ATCC 44560 (assembly GCF_000523455.1). Taxonomy (NCBI): domain Eukaryota; kingdom Fungi; phylum Ascomycota; class Dothideomycetes; order Pleosporales; family Pleosporaceae; genus Bipolaris; species Bipolaris oryzae. The sequence continues at coordinate 3,023 of NW_006911416.1, read as the reverse complement.
TTTCAAGAAGGGAGTCAAGTTCTCAGTGCAGACGACTTCGTGAGGTAGGGTGCCGTGAAGCAGGTGGAGGTTGGATGAATTGCCATGCTGACCTTCCGGGTCAAAGGACATGACGGGGCGTATGGTCTTGGTAGCATCGATGAAGTTTATCGAGGCGCAGAAGAGGCCAGACAAGGCATTGGTGAGTTTCAGCCATCTGGCAAATGCTCTGTAGACACTGTTAGCATGTGATGAATGCTGTATGCATACGACACGTACTCCTCCTCAGTCGCAGCCTCGACCCACGCCCACAGCTCGACGCCGGTGCCTCCTTCTCGCGCCCCGTTCCATGGCCGCTGTCCCCAATTGTCGGCATCCCATCTTCCAACGCTGAATCTCAGGTGCAATTCCTTGGCATGCGCATGTTGCAGGATCTGGCCAAAGGAGCGCGGGAAATAACGGAAGTTTTGTGCTTCAAAGGCAGCCACGCTTTCGTTGCTGCGGAAGTTGAAAGAGGCCAGAAGGGTGTTCTGCGGCAGGGGCCGAAGGAGGAGACGCTCACTGTAGTCGGAGCCTGCCGATACAAGTGCAATCAAGGCATTGAGCAACAGAAGGGTGAAAGACGAGAGCATGGCAGCATGGCAGCGCTCTCTACGCGGACAGGATGGTGATGGTGAGGGTAGTGGTGGTGATGAAGGGCGCCCCACGTGTGATTGGTCAGGCGCAGTCCATGTAGACCAACCCTACTTGGCATTGCCGCGGTCGCAGCGTCGCGATTTCTTTTGACCGTCACCTCACCTCGACCTCTCCTCCACATCACGATAATAGCAACTAATACTAGATAGATTGAATCATGGCTGCAGCAGAGACGCGTAGGCTGCTCGGTATGCAACACAATCAACCCCAAGAAAATATCAACCCTGACACATGATGCAGAGCAGCTCATGGGCGAACAGCTCATGAACGGAACCGACCAGCGCGCGCCCCAGCTCAGCATCACCGACCCCAAGGTCTGCCGCTCGTATTTAGTCGGCAACTGCCCGCACGATCTCTTCACCAACACCAAGAACGAACTGGGGCCCTGTCCCAAAGTCCACAATGAGGCGCTCAAGACCGAGTACCAGGAGGCTGACGCAGACCAGAAGCGCAGGTGGGGCTTCGAGTTTGACTATATGCGCGACATGCAGCATCACATTGACGCCTGTAATCGCAAGATAGATTCGGCCCAGCGCCGCCTAGAAAAGACGCCTGAAGAGATCCGGCAGACCAACGCTCTTGTCAGTAGCCTAGCCTGACCCCGTCGGGGAGTTTTGAAGGCATATGCTAACAACCTGCGCAGCTCAAAGCAATCAACGAACTCACAAAGTCTATCGAAGCCGGCATGCTGGAAATCAAGATAATGGGTGAGGAAGGCATGGTCAACATGGCCGTCCAGGAGTTCACAAAAGTCCGCTACAAGAAGGCCGAGAAGGAGGAGCGCGAGCGCGAACTACGCGCCCTTTCCGACACAGGCGGTCCTTCGGGACACCAGAAACTCCAAGTGTGCGATGTATGCGGTGCGTACCTCAGCCGTCTGGACAACGATCGTCGGTTAGCAGACCATTTCTACGGAAAGATGCATCTTGGCTACGCCCAGATGCGTAAGTCATACGAGGCGCTGTCCAAGGAGCTCAAGGACCGTGCGCCGCCTCGCAACTCTTATGCTCCCTCTGGCGGTGACATGGATCGAGGCAGTGGAGGCGGATGGGGCGGCGGTGGCGGTGGTGGTTACGGCGGAGGCGGCGGAGGCGGCGGCTACCGTGGCGGACGAGGAGGTCGTCGCGGCGGCAGAAGAGGAGGCTGGTAAAAGGAAAAACGTTGTCTCCCCTTGTGTCTTCGGCGTTAAGGTGTGTCGACTTGAGATTCCCAAAAAACTGGTGCAGCTTACCACAGTATTTTCTATTGGTTCTTGTTTTTTTGGGCAGCGATGCGAAAGAGAAGGGAACAAAGCACCAAAAACTACCGCGACTTTTAGGGTAGTTAGGGCTGTATAACAGGTTTAGCGACGTTTTACTGATGGGCCTCCCTCCCAGTGGAGCCCTGCTTGAGCTTGTCAAATCTTTTCGAATTACCTGTACGCTTCTTCTTTTTTTCCTCTCTACTCCAGATGCAAACTTGATATGCTTCTAACCGTCATTCAAGGGATCAGTTGAGCGACTGCCGGACCCTGATACTGGATGCGAAGCATGCCGTTTGTTGTGCATTGTCACAGGTGCGTGGGTTCTGTTGTCCCATCTATGGCTCTATTATCCTATGACTTGATTTCTTCGATGTGATCCAAGTGCTTGTTTACCTGTAAAATACGCAAAGGCATAAGTATCTCCTGGTGCCGTAGAAGAATTAGTAAGTCGAGACTGTAGTAATCCACCAAGCCTTTACTGCTTCAAGAACATGCAGTCGAATCACTGCTTTGCAAAATCAATCTAAAAGTACATCCCAGATATCGAAGACTTATTGCAGTATTAAAACTGGGTATACTTCAATCTTCCGAGTCCACGGAAAGAACTGTCTTCTTGACTGACTACTGCAAAATCCACTTCCGATCCAGCCATACATCCAGTTACTTCAGATAGCCCGTATCATTGGATATACACAACTATCAAGTACATCAATCTACACATCGTCCTTTGTCATTGTTAGAAAAGACCAATCTCAATCTTCCTGCATGAACATAGCTTGTAATGATTTTTGCATTCCTCCATTTTCCTATACTACGTAAGTAGAATTGGAAAAATGATATATATACATCTGCTACTTTTCCCATACACACGATTCTTCTCGATCTACCATCCAACACACTCCCCGTATGCTTTCTATTTTTTTTCTTTTCCATTATCATATATAACGTGGTTCACAAGCGAGCTGATCACCCAAGCGAGCTGATCACTTCCCACCAGCGCGTCAACGTCGATACTACAACGCGTTATGTCTCAACAACGTCAACATCTATTAACTTATCCTGAATCAGATCTTCAACTTGCTCTTTTTGATATCCGATCGCAACG